>NC_069504.1:206898975-207111475 GCF_027579735.1 Bombina bombina
TGTCTGTCTCTCTCTCTCTCTCTCTCATTGTCTCCCTCTCTCTCTCGTTGTCTGTCTTTCTCTCTCTCTCTTTCTCGTTGTCTCTCTCTCTCTCTCGTTGTCTGTCTCTCTCTCTCTCTCTCTCTCTCTCTCTCTCATTGTCTCTTGTTTCTCAAGAAAATCAAGTCAAATGAATAAGTGGAAAGTTGACATAAAAAGAGAACACTACTTGCTACATTTCATCTTCTAATCTCGTTTTGAAGTGGTGAATGTGTTAAAGCACAACATAAACAGGACAAAGAAATGCTCCCTATAACAAAAATAGCAAAATAGACTGACATTTTGCTTCCAGCTTGGTTAAAGAACAAAAAAGACAGGAATTACATGAACATGTCATGTTTTGGAAAAATTAAGTGATAGCAAATGAACAGTCTTAGAGATAAAATTATATAGAGGGCAGCAGGTCCTTGTTTCTCACATTGCCTAATGGATTCACAAGCAGCATCATTTAACTGAATTTATATTCCAAAATATAAATGTTCTAAGTAGAAGATCGAGGCATTGTCAAATGTACTTTTATTTTGCACATAAATTTCAGAGGCTTTAAATGTTCAGGAACATAACAAATTTGGGATATCAATTTTAGTTCATTTTTAGTAATTTAGCCATTTGTCTTATGTATAGTTGCAGGGACATAACCAGACTAACCAGCTGAACACTCTGGCAGTGATGTGCGGTGAGGTCAGTGGCTAGTGAGGCACTGGCTAGAATAAGAGCTATACTATGCACCATATAAAAACGATTCCATATGCATACAGCATTAGAATACAAATTCTCATTGGTTCATCGGGGAACCAATGACAATAGGCATATATGTGCAACCACAAATAAGCAGTTAGCTGCCAGTAGTGCATTGCTGCTCCTGAAGCTATCAAGGTATGCTTATTAAAAAAAGCTACAATTTATTTATATTATCTAATTTGCTTCATTCTCTTAGTGTCCTTTATTGAAGAATCAGCAATGCAGATGAGTGAGCTAATAACATGAGCCATATATGTGCAACCACCAATCAGCAGTTCCTGAGCATACTTAGGTATTCTTTTCAACAAAGGATACCAAGAGAACTAAGCAAATTATATAATAGAAGTAAATTGGAAAGTTGTAAAGTTGTTTAAAATGGCATGATTTTTTCTATTTGAATTATAGAGGCTGGAATGCACTTTGCAAGATCATAGACACTACAATATGTTACAGAATAACTGCTTAATCAGCGCAGGAGCTAATCTATATGTCTCTAAGGAGCACGTTTATGTGCAAATATAAAACTATAATGTGGCTTTAAAAATTATTTTACATTAAAAGAAGTTATACTAATTTGCTAATATACAGGCGTATTAAACACATAGTAACAATAACAAGCATTTGTCTGTACATCTTAAACAAACCTTAATTTATATATTTTACCATATATTACTTTGGTGCTCAGAAGCATTTTGCAGGGCATTTTTTATTCATTTATTTATTTGTCAAAGCATTCAATGACACTAGGGAAAATATAGTGAATATGCATATTATGTCCAAAATAATTAAGAAATAATTCAAATTTCTTGCAAGTATATAGCATGTTTGATAAATTGAGAGAAATGATAGGTAGAACACAAAGCACTTAATCCAACCACTCTCTGAGCACAGATCCCACAGAGCAGAGCAAGGCAGGGCCCTTACTGAAATAAAGACAGGACCCATAGCACAAGTGTCTACAATGACATGGTTAACTCTGACTCCTACCTAGGAAAGACTACCTTCACTTTCTCCTGAGCGCAGTACATTTATAGCTTTATATGTATGTGCTTTTAAATATAAAAAAAGCTTTATGCTGGGGGGGGGGGGGAAACTTGCCATTTCATAGCTTGCTTAATTGGATTTTCCACTTCTCCACTTGTACCAAGGGTGGACTGGGGGAAAGAAAAGTTAAGCACCCCCTTCATCCAATCATGCTCCACCCAACCATATCCTCACATGTACAAACAACACACAGCATAAATATATACGCATGTACAAACAATACACACTACTTAGCATACCCACATACATGAACGCACGTTGCACACTACACAGCATGCACATATACATCTACAAACACACACAATATACACATGTACACACCCCACCCCACAGAAAGCAACACATATATGTACACACCACAGCATACACATATGCATGTGCACACACACCATACACACTCAGAAACACACATGTACACACAACATAAATATATACATTCACACAAACTACACAGCATACACAAATAAATGTACACACACACACCATACACACAGAGAAACACACACTACTTAGCATACACTCATGTACATACACACCAGAAAGCATGGAGCACATACATGTACACACTATGACCACAGCATATATATATAGATGTACACACACCATACACGCACATGACTACACACTTATGTACACACACAGCATACATGTACACACACTACACAACATATACATGTACACACAAGCACAACACACACACACTTCACATTAATCAACACACCACAGTAGCACACATTCAAGCACACAAAACAAATACCAGAGCAATACACAATGCACAGCATACACAATCATTTACACACATTAGGCATAGCATACACTACACACATTTATACACAAATTTAGATGGATTTGGTTTAAGACATTAGAAAAAATGTGACTACAAGTGTGTGTTTACAATATAAATGTGAAGTATTTCAGCCCAGCGTAAAGGTAAAGGTGACTGCTGAGGTCCAGGCAAAAGAAAACTGCTACAGATCTTCTTAAGCTAACAGTTTAGATCTCACTGACCTGATGCGATCTCCATCTACAAGAAAGACCACGGCAGAAAGGAAACTTGTGCAGTCTGTCTAAGGAAGGAGCGTTCAGAGGGTTGGTGCTGTACCCAGTCTACTTGAAATGTTTTTTTTTTAAAAAATATAGATAATCCTTTTATTACCCATTCCACAGTTTTGCACAGCCAACATGGTTATATAATGATAAACTTTTTATATCTGTGATTACCTTGTATCTAAGCATCTGCAGATTGCCCCTTTATCTTAGTTCTTTTGACAGACTTGAATTTTAGCCAATCAGTGCTGATTCATAAATATCTCCACGGGAGTGAGCAGAGTATGATTTATGACACACATGATCTAGCACTGTTTAACTGTGAAAAACTGTCAAAATTCACTGAGATAGGAAGCGGCTTCAATGGTTTACAAATTAGTTTATAATCCAACCTAGATTTAGCTTTCAACAAAGAATACCAAGAAAACAAAGCAAATTTGATGATAAAATAAATTGGAAAGTTGATTGAAATTGCATGCCCTATCTGTATCATGAAAGTTTAATTTTGACTTGACTGTCCCTTTAAGACCTGCACACTATGCCCAAATATATATGAAAAAGACCACCTTCCTGTGTCAAGGCTAGCCCATGGGCCCTATTCTAATACATGTAAATATATAGTACAGTTCAAATCAGTTAAAAAGAGCACACATCCCTTGTTTTGTTTGTCAGTATTTGCAGTCTATAGGAAAGATCTCTAAATGAGAACAGTAGTGAGCACATACCAATACACATACCAATACTATAATACCAAACTAACACCAAGATTACAAGTTGTTCTCGTCATCGCCGACACTAATTAAAGTTATTAACCCCTAATCCGCCACCCCAACATTGCCGACACTAATTAAAGGTATTAACCCCTAACCCGCCCCCCACATCTCTACTAATAAACTAAACCTATTAACCCCTAAACTGCCGGTCCCCCACATCACTAATAATAAACTAAACCTATTAACCTCTAAACCCTCGGCCCCCCACTTTGCTACTAATAAACTAAACATATTAACCCCTAAACTGCCGGTTCCCCACATCACTAAATTAAACTATTAACCCCTAAACCTAACACCCCCCCAACTTTAAATTTAATTTACATGGAGGGGCAGATCTAGCCATCATTGGGAGTGGACGTGTTCCAGCATAGCTCCTTGAATTTCAGCAAATAAACCTGAGTTAAAAGCTATATTCTTGCCCGGTTTGCTCTCAAACTAACATACCAGACTACCAACTACCCCCAGTTGAGTATTGGAGCAGATCCGAGAGCATCCCGTTACCAAAGACAGTGATCCTGTGTGGCGCGTGGGGTGCCGGGGCCTTTGGCCTCACTAGCAGCGCAGTAGCTGAATGGTCGGTGAGGGATCAGCCGGATCCCCCCAACGTATGGCAGACATCAATTTCGAGGGAACTTGAGCTCCGGAGTACCCGTGGTTCACCCAGGACCGCTAAAGACAGCTGCAGGGAGGATCTTCAAGCAGGAAGACTGGGACTGCAGTTTGGCACAAGTCGCCATATTAGAGGTACGCATCAACCAGGTCAGAGCGGGCCCAGCCCCAGACCCCTGCATAAACCTATCTCAGATCTGACAATTGGGACTTGTTAACAAAAGGCCAGCAGAACCCACTCCTGTACCTGCATTTACACTAGCTACGGTTGTGACACAGTGATAGTGGGGGTAGTAACCTACGCTTCACCTTTTACACAGGCCTTAGCCGCATAGGCTACTTCCTTGGGGCTAACAAGATAACATTCATAACCCCTCTAAGGAGTCTAAGGAGGATTACTGAGATCCCTGTTTTGTTAATGGACTTGTGGCCAGGAAGAAAATATATGGCCTTTATTCATTTTGTACTACCCAGCCCCCTATTTGGAGCCTGAGACTCTGCTGTAGTGCTATAAAACTACACATCTAGTTCCTTAGCATCACTAGGCAATGCTCACTCCCCATCCCTTTTCCTGCCATCCCGTGTGTTGGTGGGTCATATCCTCAACTCTTTTCCCGTGATCATCCTGTGAGGACAACTCCCCTGGGGCGATGAGTTTTGTGGTAGTTCAATAACTTCTATAAAGGACTTAGAAAATCATTACAGCTCTGGGAGAGTGAATCTGTCAGGGTGCATATCAGTTTATATGAACCCCTGAATCTACATATCTGAGTGGGTGCCAACTATATTTGGGAGGACTGTAATAAGATATCTTCTTCCCAGCCTAGACCTGGGTCACTGTCGAAGGTTTGGGACGCTGTGGGAAGAGCGTTTGAAAAGCCTCAGAACTGGTACCCTCTCCCCCCTCAGACAGTCTATCTTCAAGGAACATCTGACCCTTTAATGATGGGAGTGATGTTTAGCTGAAACTCTGTCACTGATGTGGACTCAGTGGGCCCCCCTCATTAAGCATTAAAATGAAACAGGTCCAGTAAGTTGCCATATACCAAGATCCCATAAAATATGGGAGAAAGATGAAGGGGCGTAATCAATCCATCAAGGAATGCCTTTCAAATTCACAACTGAAGAAAAAGCAACTAGCTCTAGAAACCTCATTAGAAGAAGACTCTATCATCTTCACCTAAGAGCCCCTCACCTTTGTCTACTTTAGACTCTACTAACGTAGAGCTCCTGCAACAAATCAAACAGCATTTCCATGAAGAGAAGAGAGCTGCACTCTCTGGGGCCTATCTATCAAGTGGGCCTGTGTTTCTGGCGAGCCTCCAGGCTCGCCAGAAACACTAGTTATGAAGCAGCGGTCTAAAGACAACTGCTCCATAACCCTGTCCGCCTGCTCTGATGAGGAGGACAGGAATCGCCGGAATTCAACCCGATCGAGTACGATCGGGTTGATTGACATCCCCCTGCTTTCGGCCGATTGGCTGTGAGTCTGCAGGGGGCGGTGTTGCAGTATTCAGAGATGTCTGTCGGACCTGATCAGCACTGTCGGAACAGGTGCGACAGACATTTGGTAAATAGTCCTCTCTGAGTTGAAACAGGACATCTATAATATTGGTGAAGGAAACCACCTCATTAGAAGATGAGTGGATGACATTTCAGATGAAATTCCAAGCCTACAATCAACAATCCAATCTCAGCAGGAACATATTTATAAACTGGAAGATTCCTTAGAGGACCTTGAAAATAGGTCTCGAAGACCAAACATCAGAATTTGCAACCTCCCTGAATCATATACTAACCTATCACTCAGATGTAATCACTCAGTTTTTTCATCAGATCCTACCTGAGGTGGATGAGTCACTATTTCTTATGGACAGAGTACACAGGGCACTTGCCAAACCCCCAGCACCCACAGCAATGAGAAATGTGATCACTAAACTTCACTACTTTCATGTTAAAGATTACATCATGCAAGCAGTCTGTAAGCTTCTCAAAATTACTTTTGAAGGACACTCTTTACAACTATTCACAGATTTATCTCCCACTACCCTCAGGAGAAGACGCAAGCTTAAGTCTATTGTTGCAGCCCTGATCAAGGTTCAAATAAAATACAGATGGGGGTTCCCATTTAAGCTCATTTTCACGCTCCTGACTATCTGAAGGGCAAGATATCTTGGACAAACTTCACCTCGGAAAGTTAATACCAGAGACATCCACATCTCCCAAACCACAGCGCAAGACCTTTGCCCGAGACTGGACTTGAGTAAACAGAAATGGCAAAAACTCGAAGTCTAAACGAGACTCTGAGAACCCAACCTGAGGACTGCATAACTTTCTTTTTTTTTTTCTTCCAGATTCCTACTTAAGTCTTGAATAGCCTTGAATCCCCTGTTTGGGATAGTTATGTGTAATACACATAGTTTATAACTGTTTACAGGTTTATAGCACACAATTGGTACTATTTGAAACCCTTTTTCCCCATTCCCCTCCCCCTATCCCCGTCCTCCTAACCTCTCCCCTCCCACTGAGTCCATTAACAACTACTTTTTTTTTTTTTTTCGTTTTTCCTTATTATGGGTGATAACTGGTTACCCATTGTTTTTTCACTGTTGAGTCTGAAATCCAGACCCCATTGCTTCTTAGTTATTTGTTATTTGATAAGGTTTCTGTGTTTTGTTTGTTTTGTTTTTTCTTGGTTCTATTACAGGTCACGGTCACAGATTTGCCCCTCCATAACCTTCTCTATTTAGAATATCATTTATACAACAATGATGCATATTGTTATAAAATGTCAGATCCACTTAGATTGTGGTGAGAGTGCTAGTCTTGCCTATTGTAACCTTTTTTTTCTTAAAATATTTCATCAGCAGTTAGGCATTTACACACAATGTCGTTGAATGTTATATCACACAATGTTAGGGGATTACACTTTAACTTAAAAAGGCGAAAGGCCACGATCCCTGAATGCACACATCATCCTCATGCAGGAGACACATTTCATGAAAGCCCAAACACCCAAATACTGGGATAAATCTTATTCCACTCAATTTCATGCCACTTGTAAGAAAAAGAAGTGTGGGGTCTCTATCTTGATTCATGACAGCCTTAACTTTAAAACAGACAAGACTTTTATTGACAAACAAGGCCGTTATATCATAGTAAGAGGTAGGATTCATGATTCTCACGTTGTAGTGGGAAATGTATATGCCCCCAATGAAGCCCCAGCCCGTTTTATATCCAAAATTAGCAAACTACTGACAAGCTGGAGGCAATACCGTATTATTATCAGAGGCGATTTCAATCTAGTAATTGATTCTGATATGGATAGATCAATCCCTAGAAGATCCCCACAACCTCAGAGTATCATAAAAATACTATATGACTTTTTACTGGACCATAATCTTATAAATAGCTGGAGAGCCCATAATGGAAAAACTAGAGACTATACCTACTATAGAAAAGGAAGGATCCACAGAAGTTTTCACTCGCAAAACATTGTATAAAATTAAATTTTATTCAGCTGAATTAAAACATAGATTACAGGATATTGGAAAAAGGAAAATACTTAGTCCAGCCAAAAAATCACATCTGATCGGTTTCGGCCAAAAAGACCGTAGTTATAGGCATACCAGAAAAGCACAGCTGTGTGCTATTTAAAGCTAAAACACTAGTGAATGATTGGATAAGAACAATGGCTAGAGATTAACAACGGTTTCTTAAAGGTACATATACTTGATCAATTTTGTGTAGAATTAAAATCCAGGGATAGATATGACAATTACACAATACCTAATAACATTTATAGGGTATCCAAAACTTAATATGAATAGCATACTACCTAAAGGCTAGAAATAAATATTATATGCTCTTAAGTAAACATTAAATGCTATATATAAAGATTATGATATTCTACGTTAAATGTGTATATCATATTTATTGGAATAAAGAGGAAAAATTCTGCATCAGGACATTAGCCCCCTATTAAGTAATTCAAACCCACCCCTTTTAATCCCTCTAGATATTAATTGATCATAGACTTTTAAAACTAAACTAGTAACTATAAAAAGGACAGTGCCTAATTAATAAATAATAGCTTGTTGAATATACAGTATAGGGAAATGATAAATACTATTGTATATCAAACCAACAATAACGTTAATAAAATGTCTGACAAAACAAAGAATTGCTTACTCTCAGCATCTTTGTACATATCGCTTAACAATAGTTAATGTTGCCAATAATTAATGATGTCATATTCGGAATTGAAACCTACTGGAACCAAGCTTTTTAACTTAAAGATCCAGTAGATTTCTTGACGACAAAGTATTGACAATTTGTCCCCTCCTCTTACTGGCTTTCTGATTTGTTCAATTGCTCTCCAACTGAATGTCCTCACATCTTGGTTATGTACTTCCAAAAAATGTCTGGATAAAGTGGAGCATGGTTTTTCTCCTGATATATACGAGAGATGTTCTCTGATACGGGTACCTACGTCTCTAGTGGTCCTACCCACGTAGTAACGATGGCATTGTGTACATTCAATTAAATAGATGACAAAAGTACTCTTACAATTGACACATCCCTTAGTGTGTACAATCCCTCCTGTGTGAAGAACCGTAAAGGTTTTACCCACATGGACATGGTCACAAGAAGTGCACACTCGTCTACCACATTTCCAGGTACCTTGGAAACGTAGCCATGAATTTCGAGATGTGCCATCCTTGAGCAGACTCGGGGATGGGATATTACCCAAAGAGGCACTCTTTTTAGCTACAAACATGCAACCATTTTCAATAATATGTCTGAGATTCTTATCACCCATGAGTATCAGTAAGTTTTTATTCAAAATTCGACAAATCTGATCATACTGATTAGAATAGGCAGTGATGAATTTAGGTTTCCCTTGTCTCACTTGATGTATCTGTTTCTTAGGCTTAGAGGCATTCAAATGGGAACTCCTATCCATTTTGTTAACCATAGCAAATGCTTTGTCCACAATCTTATTAGGGTATCCTCACTCCCTAAATCTAGACTTAAGGTTTTTGCACTCCTCAAGGAAGACCTGATCTCTGGTACAGTTATGGCGAAGCCTTAAAAATTGCACTTTGGCTATGCCCTTGAAGACCAGGGTGATTACTTCTAGCATACAACACATTGTTACCAGCAATGGGCTTCCTATATAGATCTGAAACCATTTTATTTTCACAAGATAACCCAGTTAAGGACACATCCAAGAAGGACACCATGCTTTTTTGCCATCCGTATGTAAATTGTAAACCAACATCATTGGTGTTCAAATAATTAAAATACTCAGCTGCTTTAGATGAATCTGTACCATACCAACAGCAAATCGTTGATATAGCGCATATATTTAACAATGCATGTAGCCGAGTAGATACAAGTACCTTCATAGACGTGGGACCTCTCCCACCACCCCATAAAGAGGTTAGCATAGGAGGGGGCAAATTTTGCCCCCATAGCGGTCCCACGTCTCTGGAGGTAGTAGCATCCCTGAAACAGAAAATAATTGTGTTCCAGCAGAAACTTAACTGCTGAAACCACAAATTCCTTCATCTCTGAAGTAAGGTCAGAAAGAATTCTACTGCTCTAAGGCCATAGTTGTGGGGGATGGAGGAGTACAGTGATACAACGTCAATTGTTAACCAACTGCACTCCTCCCCCCCACAACGTCCTCCATCTGACTCAAAACATGGGTAGTGTCCCTGATAGCTAGGCAATAAGGGAACTAAAGGCTGTAGAAACTGGTCTACCCATTTGGATAATGGTTCCATTAGGGAACCAATTCCAGCAACTATCGGCCTGCCCTTCACATTAATCAAGCTCTTGTGCACCTTAGGGAGGTGGTGGAAGATGGGCACAATAGGATTAGATATCACCAGCGCTTTAGCTGTCTCATAGCTCAAAAGCCCATCCTCCACTGCCTCATCAATAAGATACCTTAACTCAATACCAAATCTAATAGTGGGATCCCCTTAAAGAGGAGCATATGTATCAGTGTCCTCAAGTTGGCGACATGCTTCAGCTATATAACTGTCCCTGCCCATCACCACAACACTACCACCCTTATCCGACTGCTTAATGACAATCTAGTAATTATTCTGTAGGCTTCTGAGAGCTGCCTTTTCTTTTATAGTCAGATTATGCGGGCCTGCAGATGTGGTCATGGACAAGTCAGTTAAGTCTTCAACCACCCTCTGATGGAATACTTCCAAGGATTTGCCCCTTGCTTGTAAAGGGTAAAATAAGGATTTGGATTTTAAAGTGGGTACATTTGTACTAGAGCTAGCCTCATTGCCTATTATTCCTTCAAGATGAAGACCCTCTAAAGAGACTTAGGTACAAGTGTCTACAAAATCAAGAGAACTACCCACTACTATGCTCTGTGAAACCGAATCAGGGTCACCAGCTAAATGGTGGCCATCATTGTTAAAATATTTGCGCAGAGTTAAATCATGCACAAGTTTATTCACATCAAGGATAGTCTGAAATAAATCAAAACTCCTTGATGGAACATAACCTAGCCCATAGCTAAGTACTCTGCATTCAGCTTCAGTCAGATCATAGGTAGAGATATTAATCACCGTCTCTACTGGTACTTTCGTTGCCTTTGATTTCTGATCCTCTGGGGATACCTGGGTTGTTCTATGGAACTCCCTTGTACAGTTTGAGTAGGTGTCTCTAGAGATCCCCCTGGAATTGATTCTGAGCCTCGTGAAAAACCTGTGGGTGAGAGTATCGGGTAGTACCATAAGGGCCAGTTTGCTCAATATAAATTTTTGGACGTGTACCCTTATCCTGTGAACCCTTTAAAATAATTTTATTAGTTCCCAATGGTACAGTTAGTGGAATAGATGTTTGCAAATGATTTATAGATGAAATAGGCTCCTCATCACCTGATGTGCCATCAAAGCTGGAAGCAAATCTGTCCTCATCAGAGGCATCCACCTCTGAATCAGAGAATGTGACCTTCTTTGGGGGCTCATGTGTGATTGCCTGTGCTTGTTGTTTTTTATTTTTATTATAGTGACGTCTCTTGTTCTTATTTTTATTCTTATTTTTGTGTGTGATGTTACCCTCAGTAGGCTGATCATATACATTGGAGTTGGACCATGATTTATGTCTTTGGCGGCTATTTTTGGTCTCTTATAAATTTTGTATGTTTAGTTTAAATAACTAATTTTTTGGAGTGCTCTATTGTTTGCTTAAATATAATTTCAAACCTAGTATATACATCACAGCTTTTAAATTTATCCATATCAGACTGTAAACCAGCAAGCTTTAGTTTTACTTCGGTCAATAGGGTATCTTTGTATTCAATAATTAGAGAAATTAAAATTAAAGAGCAATTAGTCAGGGCTTGGTTCCAACGACTGATAAAGTCCTGATCTTTGATATCATAGGTAGGAAATTTATTCAATCTCAGTCCACGTGGCACCATTTTCAAATCAAGATATTTAGTCAAAATCCACTTATCCCATTTAAGCTTTTGTTCTTTTAGTTTCAGATTTTCAAAGTCTTGAAATAAATCTCCTAGTTTAGTTTTAGGGGAATCATGTATGAATACATCCTCCAAATTAAGTGAATCAAGATTGTCCTCATCAATCTCTTTAAAGGACAGGGATTCCAAATCCAGTTCCTGCACTTTCTCCATTGAGAAAAATATATATTAGTAAACACCAATATATAGTTAGTCCAAAAACCACTGCCTATAAATCAGGTATTAACGCTTAGCCACATAAAAAATCCCAAATAGTGATGTTGCGAACCTAAAAAACGGGCAAACCGGGCAAACCGCCATAGACTTCAATATGCAGGTGAATTTTAAAACCCACAGGGACTCTTTCTGGCCACAATAGTGAGGGAAAAGTTGTTTCAACGGCACTAACACCTGGACTGTGGCATGCCGGAGGGGGATCCATGGAAAAACTCCCATGGAAAATTACATAGTTGATGCAGAGTCTGGTTTTAATCCATAAAGGGCATAAATCACCTAACATTCCTAAATTGTTTGGAATAACGTGCTTTAAAACATCAGGTATGATGTTGTATCGATCAGGTAGTGTAAGGGTTACACCCGC
Source organism: Bombina bombina (assembly GCF_027579735.1). Taxonomy (NCBI): domain Eukaryota; kingdom Metazoa; phylum Chordata; class Amphibia; order Anura; family Bombinatoridae; genus Bombina; species Bombina bombina. The sequence goes on from NC_069504.1 coordinate 206,911,328, forward strand.
TTCACAGTGTGCAGTGTAGGTGATATACCTGCCATGACCATGCTTTGCAGACCAGGTATCAGTGGTCAGATGGACCCTTGCCCCAACACTGTGTGCCAGACATGCCATTATAGCAGACTTATATGGCTTTGGCGTTGCTTTTTGGTAATTAGAAGGCTGCTAAATGCCACTGCGCACCACACGTGTTTTATGCCCAGCAGTGAAGGGGTTAATTAGGGAGCATGTAGGCAGCTTGTAGAGTTAATATTAGCTTAAGTGTAGTGTAGTAGACAACCCAAAGTTTTGATCTAGGCCCATTTTGGTATATTTCATGCCACCATTTCACCGCCAAATGCGATCAAATAAAAAAATATTGTTCACTTTTTCACAAACTTTAGGGTTCTCACAGAAATTATTTACAAACAACTTATGCAATTATGGCATAAATGGTTGTAAATGCTTCTCTGGGATCCCCTTTATTCAGAAATAGCAGACTTATATGGCTTTGGCGTTGCTTTTTGGTAATTAGAAGGCTGCTAAATGCCACTGCGCACTGCACGTGTTTTATGCCCAGCAGTGAAGGGGTTAATTAGGGAGCATGTAGGCAGCTTGTAGAGTTAATTTTAGCTTAAGTGTAGTGTAGTAGACAACCCAAAGTATTGATCTAGGCCCATTTTGGTATATTTAATGCCACCATTTCACCGCCAAATGCGATCAAATAAAAAAAAATTGTTCACTTTTTCACAAACTTTAGGTTTCTCACAGAAATTATTTACAAACAACTTATGCAATTATGGCATACATGGTTGTAAATGCTTCTCTGGGATCCCCTTTGTTCAGAAATAGCAGACTTATATGGCTTTGGCGTTGCTTTTTGATAATTAGAAGGCTGCTAAATGCCACTGCGCACCACACGTGTTTTATGCCCAGCAGTGAAGGGGTTAATTAGGGAGCATGTAGGCAGCTTGTAGAGTTAATTTTAGCTTAAGTGTAGTGTAGTAGACAACCCAAAGTATTGATCTAGGCCCATTTTGGTATATTTAATGCCACCATTTCACCGCCAAATGCGATCAAATTTTAAAAAAACTTAAATTTTTTCGCAATTTTAGGTTTCTCACTGAAATTATTTACAAACAGCTTGTGCAATTATGGCACAAATGGTTGTAAATGCTTCTCTGGGATCCCCTTTGTTCAGAAATAGCAGACATATATGACTTTGGCGTTGCTTTCTGGTAATTAGAAGGCCGCTAAATGCTGCTGCGCATCACACGTGTATTATGGCTAGCACTGAAGGGGTTAATTAGGTAGTTTGTAGGGAGCTTGCAGATTAATTTTAGCTTTAGTGTAGAGATCAGCCTCCCACCTGACACATCAGACCCCCTGATCCCTCCAAAATAGCTCCCTTCCCTCCCCCACCCCACAATTGTCCCAGCCAAAAAAAAGAAAGTCTGCCAGTACTAAAATAAAAGGTTTTCAAATTATTATTATTTTTTAGCATATTTAGCATATTATGCTGTGGTGTAGCATCCCCCCTTAGCCCCCAACCTCCCTGATCCCCCCAAAACAGCTCTCTAACCCTCCCCATCTGCCTTATTGGCGGTCATCTTGGGTACTGGCAGCTGTCTGCTATTATTTCACAGTCAAATTTTTTTTTTTTTTTAAATGTACACTACTGTTACACCAGATATGAGTGGTGGTACTGGGCAATCGGGCCCAGTATACGCTGTGAGCCTGACACACACGCTGGCAGGCAGGCAACTGCAATTAGATTACACAGAAAAAAAAGCAGACTGATGTTCTAGCCCTAAAAAGGGCTTTTTGGGGTGCTGTCCTTACAGCAGAGATCAGATGAGTCCTTCTGGACTGTAGTGGACACTGAATACACTAGCCTAGCTATCTATTTCCCTATTAAATCAGCAGCAGCTACACTGTCCCTCCTCTCACTAAGAATGCATCTTCCAAATGAATCTAAAATGGATGCTGTCCAGGAGGTGGGAGGGTCTGGGAGGGAGGGTCTGCTGCTGATTGGCTGTAATGTGTATTCTGACTGTGAGGTACAGGGTCAAAGTTTACTCAATGATGACGAATAGGGGGCGGATCGAACATCGCATATGTTCGCCCGCCGAGGCAAACGCAAACATGCTATGTTCGCCGGGAACTATTCGCCGGCGAACTATTCGTGACATCACTAATCCCAAATGAAAAAAACACAGTGTTAATAGTATCAGGGATTTGAGAAAAAAAGTGTTGAAACACAAACACTATGTGTTACAAAAATTGGCAATTTAGCAACTTGTCAGTTCATATGATGCAGTAGACAGGATCTGTATGTAAGCTACTAAAAACCTGAAGGTGAGACTAGACCAAGCATATTATCCCTCATAAACCTTATAACCATATAACTATACCTACTACTCAACAGCACACAAAGTTTACTCCAGAATTGATCATATTTTAATTAGTCAAATCCTAGCTCCTTTGTTCATTGCTTCCAATATTGTCCCCAATGTCTTGTCTGACCATAATGTAGTCTTAACTAAACTTACAGGCTTAATTGACCCTTTAACAAATAGAAGTTGGACTCTGAACCCAACTATATTTATAGACAAGCTATTCACTGACACACTGAAGACAGGAATTAGAGGCTTCATGGAGACAAATAACTAGTCAGTTAGCAATCCTGCCTTTGTTTGGGGCGCACTCAAAACCTTTACACGAGGGATACTAATTAGGGAAGCTAGTATTAAAACTAAAAGCTCATAGCTATTGATAGATAGTCTTGAGAAGGATATTAGTCAACTTTATGCTGAACATTGTTCCACGCATAACCCCTCTACATTGCAAACACTTAATTCTAATTCTAAAAGGGAAACTTTAGATAATCTTCTTTTGTCAGAGGCTACTAGGTTGTTTAAGCTCATAGATACTCAATACTTCATCTATGCTAACAAGCCTGATAAAATGCTGGCTAATAGATTAAAAGATTTAACTAGACTAACAACAGTCCCGCAACTACAAAAACCAGACGGAGCCACTACTAATCACCCACAGACTATTGCAGATAACTTTGCTACTTACTACCAATCCCTCTATGCCCTCCCCGAAAAAACAACAGCACACAACACTCTGCTCACACAAAGGACTTCCTTAAAGCTTGTAGCCTACCCAAATTAGACTCTGATGATTTAGCTAGCCTAAACTCACCTATTTCCCTTCAGGAGGTTAGGCAAACCATTTGAAACCTGAAACCCAACAAGGCCCCAGGCCCTGATGGATATTCTAGCATATTCTATAAACTACTTTTAAATGAAATAGGCCCTCTGCTAGTTACCACTTTTAACCACATGCTAGAAGGAGGACATATCCCTAAAGAATTTTTAATTGCCCGTATTTCAGTGATCCCAAAGCCAGGTAAAAATAAGCAACACTGCAAGAATTATAGGCCGACATCCCTGACAAATCAGGATCTCAAGATTTTTCCCCAAATTCTAGCATCCAGACTAAGCAATCTAATGCCAAAATGTATCCACCCAGATCAATGTGCATAAAGTAATAGATTTCTTGGGCTACTCGTCAGTCAATAAAGTGCCTTCTCTGTTTCTTTCTCTGGATGCAGAGAAGGCCTTTGACCAGAAATATTGGGATTATCTTGATTTAGTATTAGAGAAGATGGGTATCACGGGTAATTTTAAGACTGCAGTGTTGTCTATCTATTCTCAACTGACTGCCTTTGTTAAAATAGCTGGGTATAAATCTAAGCCTATAAACATCATAAATAGGAAGAGGCAAGGCTGCCCGCTCTCCCCATTACATTTCGCGTTATGCATTGAACCCCTGCATATTGCGGGGATAAACATGATATTGCAGGGATAAACGTGAATTCCCACAAATATAAGATCAGCCTATTTGCGGATGATATCATTTTATCCATTAGCAAACCCATGATTTCCCTACCTCTAATATATTCTACCATAGATAAATTCACTATAATATCAGGCTACAAAATTAATAATGATAAGTGTGAAGCTAACAGCATGAATTTGCTGCAACATACTAAGAAATTGATCGAGATTAATTTTAATTTTGCATGGGTGGACAGAGGATTACGTTATCTGGGAATCCTTCTCTCAAATAAATTAGACTCATTATATCATCTCAATTACCGACCCCTGCTTTCTTAGATAAAAAGTTTGATTCAGAGATGGGAGAAGCTGAACATCTCACTCTATGGTAGAATTACCGCAGTTAAAATGACTATACTCCCGAAATTGTTGTATTTGTTTCATTCCCTCTCAGTTTCAGTACCTGGGATCATTTTGAAAAGACTCCAAAAGGATATCATCTCATTCATATGGCAGGGGAAGAAACCTAGGACTAATAGACATACTCTATGTTGCAGGAGGGGTGGTATGGGACTCCTAAATCTACTAGCTTACTATTATGCAGCAAGGATGGCCCAAAAGATTCTATGGCATAATAGATCAGACAGAATTCAATGGGTCCAATTAGAATCTGATATGATACAAGTCTACCCAATATATAAATTATTATGGTCTGAAAGGGCTGATAGACCCATAGTTTGAAAAAATGTACTTCAGTTTATCAGACAGTTTCATTATGGGACTCTTTAAATGCAAATTTTAGACTACAATCAGGAAAATCTAGGGCGACACCTTTAGTGACTTTCTCCATTAAATTTGACATAGCCCTTCATGATAAATGGGCAAATATAGGGCTATATTGCAATGCTGACACACTACAGAATCAGAAATTCATGAACTTCAACACATATGCTGGACTGAATGAGCTAGACAAACCGAGTTGGTACCAATACTTACAACTTAGGGCAAGGGTGATGGAGGTGGTGGGCAGAAACATTAAAGGCAATGGCACATAAATGCAGGGCTGGACTGGGAATAAAAAGCGTGCTCGAGGTATCATTTCAAAACTTTATTTTATTTTTAATGTTCCATCTGTGGCAACTAAGCTTCCTTTTATGCACAAATGGGAAAAGTGATTTTGATTTCTCTTGGTCGTCTGAGAAATGGTACAAAACATTAAACAAAGGACCTTCCTTGTCACTATGTGCCCATTTAAAAGAGAATTATATAAAGATGGCATATAGGTGGTACTTTCACCCCTCCCATATGCATACCACTGACCCAAATAGGGGAAATTGTTTAAGAGGATGCGCTGAAAGAGGAACTTGGCCACACATGTGGTGGCACTGCTAGCACATATCTAATATCTGAACAAAGACCTTCACATTACTAAGTTAAATTTTTTAAACAAATCTCACTCTGACCCCGACTCAAGCTCTCCTTCACGACCCAGTACCTGGGTTCAACATGAAAATAAATAAATTTATATTTCTTATTTACTCTTATTTTTTTAACCCCTAATCTGCCGACCGCACACCGCCGCAACCTAAATTATCCCTATGTACCCATAATCTGCTGCCCCTAACATCGCCGACCCCTATATAATATTTATTAACCCCTAATCTGCCGCACCCCACGTTTCCGCTACCTACCTACACTTATTAGAATCCTATAAGCCAATTGGAATTCGAGGGACGCCATCTTGGATGACGTCCCTTAAAGGAACCTTCATTCGTCGGGAGTCGCCGGATGAAGACTTCGGACCCTCTTCTGGACGGATCGTGGTACCCGGCGTAGTGAAGATAAGGTAGGGAGATCTTCAGGGGCTTAGTGTTAGGTTTATTTAAGGGGGGTTTGGGTTAGATTAGGGGTATGTGGGTGGTAGGTTGTAATGTTGGGGGGGGGTATTGTATGGTTTTTTTACAGGCAAAAGAGCTGTTTACTTTGGGGCATGCCCTGCAAAAGGCCCTTTTAAGGGCTGGTAAGGCAAAAGAGCTGTTAAATTTTTATTTTAGAATAGGGTAGGGCATTTTTTTATTTTGGGGGGCTTTGTTATTTTTTTAGGGGGCTTAGAGTAGGTGTAATTAGTTTAAATTTCTTGTAATCTTTTTTATTTTTTGTAATTTAGTGTTTGTTTGTTTTTGTAATTTAGTTTAGTTGATTTAATTGTAGATAATTGTAGGTAGTTTATTTAATTAATTTATTGATAGTGTAGTGTTAGGTTTAATTGTAATTTAGGTTAGGATTTATTTTACAGGTAATTTTGTAATTATTTTAACTAGGTAGCTATTAAATAGTTAATAACTATTTAATAGCTATTGTACCTAGTTAAAATAAATACAAAGTTGCCTGTAAAATAAATATAAATCCTAAAATAGCTACAATATAATTATTCGTTATATTGTAGCTATATTAGGGTTTATTTTACAGGTAAGTATTTAGCTTTAAATAGGATTAATTTATTTAATAAGATTTATTTTATTTCATTAGATTTAAATTATATTTAACTTAGGGGGGTGTTAGGGTTAGGGTAAGACTTAACTTTAGGGGTTAATACATTTATTAGAGTAGCGGTGAGGTCCGGTCGGCAGATTAGGGGTTAATACTTGAAGTTAGGTGTCAGCGATTTTAGGGAGGGCAGATTAGGGGGTAATACTATTTATTATAGGGTTTTTGAGGCGGGAGTGAAGCGGTTTAGGGGTTAATACATTTACTATAGTGGTGGCGAGGTCCGGTCGGCAGATTAGGGGTTAATAAGTGTAGGTAGGTAGCGGCGGCATTGGGGGGGGCAGATTAGTGGTTAATAAATATAATATAGGGGTCGGCGATGTTAGGGGCAGCAGATTAGGGGTACATAGCTATAATGTAAGTTGCGGCGGTGTACGGAGCGGCAGATTAGGGGTTAAAAATAATATGCATGGGTCAGCGATAGCGGGGGCGGCAGATTAGGGGTTAATAAGTGTAAGGTTAGGGGTGTTTAGACTCAGGGTTCATGTTAAGGTGTTAGGTGCAGACTTAGGAAGAGTTTCCCCATAGGAAACAATGGGGCTGCGTTAGGAGCTGAACGCTCCTTTTTTGCAGGTGTTAGGTTTTTTTTCAGCCCAAACTGCCCCATTGTTTCCTATGGGGGAATCGTGCACGAGCACGTTTTTGAAGTTGGCCGCGTCCGTAAGCACTGCTGGTATTGAGAGTTGAAGTGGTGGTAAATATGCCTGTACGCTCCCTTTTTGGAGCCTAACGCAGCCCTTCAGAAAACTCTAAATACCAGCGGTATTTAAAAGGTGCGGGGGGAAAAATACACGCATAGCTAACGCACCCCTTTGGCTGCAAAACTCTAAATCTAGCTGATTATAACTATCTTAAAATAAATGAAAACTTACCTGTGAAATAAAAAAAAAAAATAAGTTTAAACTATACATAAACCTAAAATAACTATTTTAAGAAAATAAAATAAACTAAAAATAAAAAACCTAAATTACAAGATTAAAATAATTTAACACTACGGGGGAATAAAATAAATTACAATTTTTAAAAAAAATAAAAAATAAAATCTAATATTGCCAAAAAATAAAAACGCTAAAATTACAGAAAATAAAAAAACACTAAGATTACAAAAAATAATAAACTTAATTATCCAAAATAATACAAATTACTCCTAATCTAATAGCCTTATAAAAACAAAAAAGCCAACCCAAAATAAAAACACCCCTAACCTAACAATAAACTACCAATAGCCCTTAAAAGGGCCTTTTGTAGGGCATTGCCCTAAATTAAACAGCTCTTTTACCTTTAAAAATTACTAAGTCCCCCTAAAAGTAAACCCCCCACCCAACCAACCCCCCAAAAATAAAAAAAAATAACTGTAAAAAATCCTAAAATACCCATTGCCCCTTTAATGCCCATTAAAATAAAAAAGCCATATTCTAAAAAAAAGCCACCAAAAAAACCTAACACTAACCAAAGGAAATCTACTCACAGTTCCTGAAGTCTGGACATCCATCTTGATCCAGGCGGCGAATAGTCTTTATTCAGGCGGCGACATTTTCCTCCATCCCAGTGGCGGGGAGTTGTCCAGGACCAGTGGCGATATCCAGCGCAGAACGTCCTCTTAATGCGATTGACCGCCGCACACTGAAGCTTGAATGCAAAGTACCCCTTTTATATGGGGGTACTGTTGCATTTCTATTGGCTGAAAAATTAAAATCAGACAATAGGATGAGAGCTGCCTAAATCCAATTTGCTGATTTGAACAGCCAATAGGATTTAAGCAGCTCTCATTCTATTGGCTGATTTGATTTTTTCAGTCAATAGGATGTTAGGTTTAGGAGTAAATAGTTTAATTTAGTGATTTGCAATGTGGAGGGCTGGCGATTTAGGGGTTAATATGTTTAGTTTATTATTAGCGATGTGGGTGCAGTCAGTTTAGGGGTTAATAGGTTTATTATAGTAGTAGCGATGTGGGGGCCCGGCGGTTTAGGGGTTAATAGCTTTATATAGTGTTGGCTATGTGGGTTTGCGGCAGATTAGGGGTTAATAAGTTTAATATAGTATTTGTGAAGCGGAGGGATGCGGTTTAGGGGTTAATAGGTAGTTTATGGGTGTGAGTGTACTTTGTAACATTTTAGTTATGAGTTTTATGAAACATTTGTGTATCGCAAAATCCATAACTACTGATCTCAGATCGGGAATGAATCAGGATGGTATAGACTACAATGCAAGCATTTTAGACGGACTACACAACCTGTAATACATCGGTATGGAAATCCCACACTCAAAAGTAATTTTTTGAGTGCGGAATGGATCGATGCGTTACAGGCTAAAACGTTTGCGGTACAGATATACCGCAGCGACTTGTAATAGAGGAAACATGCCATTCCACACGCAATGGCCAATTTTTAAGCGGTATAGCCTTACAGCACCATACCGCAAAACTTGTAATCTTGATGTAACTGCACTAAATCCAGCAAAAAAGCATAAACATTTCTATTTTATATTGTTTCAAATGAGAACATTGCAATTAACATGTGGATAGAAATAATAATAATCTAGGACACATGCTCAAACACAATGTTAGAGTTTCAGAACTTATTAAATTTTAGAAATAAAAAAGGGTTTATGAAGATAAACTGAATACATGAGATGAATCTATTGTTTTTTGTTTTTTTACCCTGTCAAATTTATATATAAATTGTTGGAGCCATAAATTTGACTTATGCTCATGGTTGTATTAAGGGGAAGCTAGTGTCCCCCCTATCTGGAATTTTACCTCTAAGTATAAGCACCAACTTGAGTGTCTGATACCAATGAGTTACCATTCTTAAAATGATGCGCAGCTGTGGTGTACAACTCTCCCCTGATACACATGTTGACATGACATCATTGTATTTAAGCCATTTTTCTCCATATTCCTGCCAACATGTCTACGGACGCCCATAGTTATGCCAGACAACTTTATTTTACTTACGTTTGTGTAAAAACATTCTTGTATGACTCATATTGAAGTGTGTGTCTGTCTCCTTAATATTCTTAATAGCTCCACATGTCCTTATTTACTTGTCAAACCCCCTTTTAATTAAGGATAATGTTTATTACTAATTAGTGTATTTTTATATCTCTGCATGCAGCATACATTTTTTAAGATCATGCTGCATTACACTATATTTAAAAGAGAAAATAGGCTCTAATGCTCCTGATTTAGTTCAATCAAAAAATTAACTGTTTGACACTAACCATTTATTTCTGTGCTTGGAGCTATTCTCTGTGTCTGATTTTGTGGCAAACAAGGGTTTGATTCACTGTAAACAGTATCTGGATTTTTAACTGTAGTGGAAAGAATTCCACAGACATGGCCTTCAGCAAAATAATCTATATTCTCCTGCTGGTTATGGTCGCTCTATTTTGAATGCTTTTATGTGTCTGGGTTTCTTTAATTTACCGCAGGGTTTATCATGATATTAAAAAGCAGGAAACATGCAATGACCCCAAGTACAGTAATTATTTATTATTGATCAGTTCCATGGAAAAATTGAACATTGGATGTTTTAAAAAGGCATATCATGCTATTAACTTTATAAAAAATGTTGATACAACTTTTTTTTTTACAAATAACGTTTTAAAATGTGAGTTTTTTTTTCATGAGCAGAAATAAAGTTACTATATATTTTTAACATGGTATATCATGCTATTAACTTTAAAAAAAAAGCAGATTTTAATTTTAAAGCTTATGGGGTTTTTTAAGCAAATGTTTTGTTGTTGATTTTTTTACTTAACATTTATTTATATTTACTAGTCAGTCTGCCTTGTTATGAAGTATACAAATAAACAAATTAAAAAAAGGTTACAATATAGCAAGTATCCCCATACTAGAGGATAATAGATTTATGCTGGTTTTGGCAGTGCCCTTTTTGTCTGTTGTTTAAAGATAAGTCTGAAAATCATAGATATCGAAGGAAACATCTGGTACGTATGTTTGTCAGCTATATTTTGGTGAATATTTTCTATACTGACAATCTATATTAATCTGTAGGTAACACCCTATTTGACAGCTCTTACTCATGTTTAGACACATAACCGTTCAGGCACTAGATCCTCGGGATAGTGGTAGGGAGTTGGAGACCCAACCTTGAGACATAGGAATCAGGATCCTGAATGTGTATTGACCTGATAATGTTGTTCACAACTGTAGAAAGTCTGGAAGCACAAATGCAGGTTTGAGTGGAGATGGCTTCTGCCCCCAGTTGCAATCTTTGCTGTCTAAGTTGACAGTGGGTACCACAGCATGTGCCAAGGTGTTGAACGTAGATACAACATTAGCACAGTATACTGGGCAAAGTCCTGTGTGACGTTGTACCTACATCCAATTGACACAAGGGGTTAATACTGGAAAATATCCTGAATCCCAAATCTGGATAAAATATTCTGGAATTTACTCCCTACCTACAATAAAACCAGAGAGTCCACTGGTACAGTATTTAATTAAAAGCCCGGCTCACAGGGTAGCCAGTAAAGTTAGGCTTTCCAGCAGACAAACACTAACGCAAGAATCTCACCATGTCACATTCAAATGACCACCAATTTTATTAGAAGAAATCATTTTTGCACAATTTTTAATATTCAAGTCTTTTCAAATCCATAGTAAATCCATGGAAAATTAAGTTCCAGTGTGGCATTCCAATATTTAAGAATATACTTTGAGCCACTTTTCACATGTTTTTGTTTGAATAACTTGTTTTGATTGTTTGCACAACTTGTTTAACAACTGTTGTGCATTCTCAGTTAACATGTTAACAAAATCATTTCCTGATAAAATACAAAGTTAAAGGTATAGCTTAAATCATAAAATTTTAAACAATGAAACCTGCATGTAATGAAAATATGATAAGAAGGAGGGGCGGAGCTAACCGCTGAAGTGGATGGTCGCATCTCTGCAGAGCTCCCGGCTCCACATACCAACAAGGGCTTATTTAATTATTACCATACCCCAAATCTACTCAGAGGCAAGTCCCAGCAACATAAGCTATTCCAAGACCGAGCCCAGGAGCCTATATTAACTCTGCTCCATTTGTTTTGATACTTTATCAAGACCAACCTTATAGGAACTAAGGTATCCGAGAAATCCAAGATGGCGGCGACCTCGTGGGATAAGGAAATCCTGAGATTATTAGACATCCACTTTTGGCAATTAAATTAAGAACTTGTGACAATGTTTGAGAGGGTGTCCCCAGCTACCAACCCAGAGAAACTACAAGACCCTCATGAGGGCAATCTGCACGATAACCTCAAGCCTTCCCTCTCTAAGACTAGATACTGCAGAACGGCTCAAGGTAACGCTGTATCCTAGACCCTATCCACAAAATGGTGACCCCCTGCACTCACCTACTCCGTTCTATACCAGGTAGTTGTGCGGAAATGCGGCTCTAACAAGCGGTGATGACCCTCCCATATCTCAACGCTGTGGATCCGGGAAGCTACTAATGAAAGGAGACTGGTGTGAAAGTGACTGGAGTGATGCTCTTGGAGCGAAGAGGTGGAAGAGATTCTGGCTAGCACTTATCCAATACCGGAGAAAAAGTTGCTAAGGAGATCCAAAGCTAGCGGTCTGGACTGCCTTGTGGCTGGAAGTATGCGTGCAAGGCAGATAGATATTGGACTGTCTTGTCTAGATCAGAGATCCAGAGTGGGCTAAGGTATCCGCATCTTCAAGTCTCAGTTGATATACCTCAGGAACTGTTCCTTAGGATTCGGTATGTTTTGTTTTTATGATATGTGACTTGCTTTGGAGCACCGGAGTGGGGTAGGATGCTTGGCCACACCTGAAAATAACAACATCACTCCCTCCATGTATTAATTTACGCAGTTTGCTTTGCAACTACCCATTAACACTAGGAATTATTAATGAAGACAGCAATGTCAGAAGATTTGGATTTCTAAAATATACATGGGACAAGTGCCTTGTTTATGTTTAGCTACTTAAAATCAACATTTTATATTATGTAGTTTAAATGATTACATTGCAAATTTGAAGGCTTTCTAATTAGCTCTACATGGAGCTCAACCTATTACGAAGTGGGTTTGTAATATAGTCATATGATAGAAATTGATTCTGTTATTTGAAATGAGCACTTGATAATGTTTTCATTTTAGACCTTAGCTATAGCAGTTATAATGGGTCAGAATGTTTATTTAGCTAGTTTTACATTTTATTATTCGCCTAAGGGGCTCTGTTTAACGTTATTATGGGTTAATAAGACGGCCTACCAACTGTGTTTATACTGATGGAAAACCTTTCTTCCTAACTCCTACAGATAGTTTTGGTATCTTGACATAAGCTATAAAGTTGAAACTAGGGGAAGACAATGAATATTAGGATAAGGGAAGGTATGAATCTACCGGATAATGGATGTCTTAGTATAATAGACATATATTGCACATAGTAACTTAAAGGGACATAATACTCATATGCTAAATCACTTGAAACTGATGCAGTATAACTGTAAAAAGCTGACAGGAAAATATTACCTGAGCATCTCTATGTAAAAAAGGAAGATATTTTACCTCACAATCTCCTCAGCTAAGTTCTGTGTAAAAAGTTATACTAAGCTGCAGCTCAGCTGCAGGTAAAAAAAAAATGAAGAAATGAACAGCAGCCAATCAGCATCAGCAGTGCTGAGGTCATGAACTCTTTTACTGTGATCTCATGAGATTTCACTTAACTCTCATGAGATTTTATAGCACACTTCCTTTAAACTGAATAGGGAAATAAGATGACAGTGCATGTAAGCTCGCCCCTTCTGCTGTCCCGGGACAGACATACTGATATGCTGCTTAGAAGTCCTTTACAATGGGATGTGGCTACTGAGAAACTTTTAAGGTAAAATATCTTTCTTTTTTACATAGAGATGTTTAGGTGATATTTTCTAGTCAGCTTTTTACAGCTATGCTGCATCAGTTTCAAGTGTTTAAACATTTGGGTATTATGGCCCTTTAACATTGTTCTGGAACTTCAGGTCTTCTGCCACAGGGTATAGGGCCCATACCCATGTGGCAGACCCATTTTCTACTTATGTAAATTTGAGTTCATATTACTCCAATTATATTTTATATGACTTACAAGGTGGAAACAACATTGTCGTGTTGTCAGCAGCCGAGAAGACATGGCTAATACTATTAAAAATTAAACTAAGAAGTTTATTATATACCAGGTAGATAAGTTCCTAACCCCTCTAGTCCCATATATATATATATATATATATATTCTTATCTCAGAGAATACCTTTTAAATGTTATTTGTCACTCCATATTTGGATAGACATACCTCACTACCAATTTCATTTTGATACGTCATACATTTATATATGGTCTAACAACAATCAGACCACTAAGTATACTATTAAGCCAACATCTAGTTTTGACCCCACTAAACTTGGTCCAGGAAGAGCGTAATTTACCCACAATATTTTTGTCATTGCTCCTATTATATCATAGCCTCCCCCATCTCTTTTGGTTCACTGTTGGTATCCCTCGAACTACTCCCCCAAATTAATAGGAAAAATTAATATCTCATCATAGAAGCATTTTCCACCCAAAGTTCATATAAATTAGTATTGGTTAAATATATAAAAATGTGCTTCTACTTCTTTGAATACCCCTAAACCCTTTGATTTTAATAATACCATTCTCAATTTTTCCATATATTTACCATGCAAGGTCCAAGATTGACCGTTTGTCAAAGTGGGAAATAGTCAATTTATTAATATTAAAAAACTAAGATTTCATCATTATATATGTTCATTGACAAAGTTCCTAGATACTGTGGCATGTTAAACGCTTATATACGCTACAGCAAATATTTATACATATTAATTTACTTGCATCTATATGACGGTTCGTAATAATTTATCATTCTGTAATTACGCTTCAAACCTGAGTGCTTGTACTGTACCTACTTATCATTACTGTCAATGTATATATTTTATACTTTGTGAATTACCATCAATCTCAATAAAAGATTAAATATAAAAAAAAAAAAGAAAACATGATAAGAATGTTCCTTATGATTGTTATTAAGACGATTGATAAAATATTAGTTAAAAAAATAGAAAAAATATTAAATTATTAAAGGAACATTAAACATTAAGGGCCAGATTACAAGTAGAGCGCTAAATATCACTTTTAAGAAAGCGATATTTGCACTCCACTATGTAATACCAGTGCACACTAATGTATGCTGGTATTACAAGTTAACAGCAATTCAAATGCAAGCTTGTGTTTGCATTGCTGGGAAGCATAGCTCTAGCACGCTTCCATAGGCTCCAATGGAAGCTTCGTTCTGATGGCGTAAGACAGCATCTGAACCAAAGCGCAGCAAAGAGGGTAAGTAGCACAGCAATTGCAGCATTTGTAAATATATATATATATATATATATATATATATATGTATATGCTGATATACATATATATTTAAGTGTTAATATGTGTATATACACATATTAACACATAAATATATATTTATATGACTATATACAAATACATACAGTATATATTTACTGGGAGCACACAGTTCCCATAGACTGCAATGTAAAGGAACCTTTTAGTGCCGTTTTTTTCTAACACACCACTCCCACCAACTTTAGACCCCAAAAACTGCCCAGTGTAGTTTTTTATTAAGACAAAAACTATAATGCCCTCTATTTTAAGGGCATTTGGGGCACTTTTAGAAAATTAACCAGAGATTGGATATCTGCTTAATTTTCTGAGCACTAATTGCTACCGCGAGTGCACAGTAGCAATATTTAGCCACTTGTAATGATTGCTTAATTATCGTGCACCCCCAAAGGGCAAATTTGCTCGTTTGGAGGCGCACGGAAATTTAGCGTTCCACTTCTAATCCAACCCCAAATAAATGTTAGATAGAATGATGCTTTTAAAGAAAAGATTAGTCTGAGAATAACATGTAGATTTATTTTTTAAGGTTTTGTTAGTTGTTTAAATAGTGACAAAATAAGTATAACATTTTAGCGATAGATTACAAGTGGCGCTATAATTTTTTTGCGATCACGAAAACGCCCCTAGAGTTAAGCTTTTTGCGCAAGTCAGGTTGCCTTAATATTACAAGTTTCAAATAACTTATTTTTCGCTAGTTTTAACCCGAATAGCGTGAGAAACCTAACTTACGTTTTTGCGTCTGCATGCACGTATTCCCCCATAGAAATCAAGGAAGAAAAAAAAGTGGGAAAAAAACCTAACACCCGAAATCACACAAGCTCCATTGCATTTTCGTATTAATTATCGAAGTCAATAGATAAAAAACACTAATAGCGCAAACAACATAGCATATTCGCATTAGCAAATGTCAAATATTTACTGTACATACATAGTTAAAATATTTATTAAATATAAATATTTATAATTATTTTTATCATGTTTTCATCTGCTTAACACCTGAGATCTTCTATCTTTGAGCCCTTATAACTTTTTTGTGAATTTTTTTTTTTTTTTAATAATTTTTATTAAACAGTGTTAATATGAGAGTAACTGTACTTTGTAATGTATTTTGAAGTGTTATGTGCAAGTTTTTTTGTTTTGCAAAATAGTTAACTACAGCTCTGAGATTGCGGTAAGGATTGAAGAGGATTTTGCTCCACTTTAAAATTAGTGCAATAAAAATGGCTTGCAAAAACACAATTACGCTAGTGAAAAACCGTTTGCACCTCACTTGTAATTTAGCCCTTAGTGTCTATAAAACAGTGGGAGCTGCATGTTGTAACTTCAGTTACTTTCTCTGCTGTGGCCAATAAGGGGCAGTTATAAATAGGTCACTAGCGTGGACAGCCAATGACTGTGTGGAATATAAACAGTGTTTATATTCCACAAGAAACAGTTCGGTGTCTGTGTTGGGGAGCGCGCTAAGCTCTGATGCCGTGAGGCTTGAGGGGGTGGAGATCCCGGTTCTCCGTAACGGCCCAATGGAGAGTGGGTGTGCGTGTAGTACAATCAGCTGTCTAGCTGTGCAGCCCAGGACAAGTCTGCCAACGAATCCGAATAAGATACAAATTCCTCCAAAGTTAGGCGCACCACAATGACTAGCTGTAGACTCATGAGATAAGTAAAATCCAATTTTATTTCAATGCACTACGTAAAAACATATACGGGCTCACCAGCCCAGTGAAAGCTCACAGATAAAAGCACAGGTGTGTCAGGTAACAACGCAGATGCGTTTCGTGAGCATGCTCACTTGTTCACTGCATTAGGAGTGACCTGAACACACCTACATTTATGCCACAATTTTAAAGGTACAGTACACATATGTGTGGCATTAATGTGTTGAACATAAACTGTAAAAAATATTATAAAAAAACATTCATAGTCTTAGGCAATGTAATACATTGTGTTCTTAATGTTCAAAGATGAAAAATACATTTATAATATACATTGATACAATTAACTTGTTACTCTAACATTGTGTTTATGTTTTCAAACTTTAAGTTAATGTTAGAGGCTATATTTGCTAGCTATAATAAAAATACTAGCCAGGAATAAATCCTCAAAATATGTACCTTTCTATTGTATGTATGTAGCCTCTGTAATTCCTATAACATAAAGTTATATTATATATATTGGTCATTGATTGTAAACCTTGTACATATAAGTAACACATAATCTGACTAAAATCAAAGAATGAGGTATTATTAATCCTATAAGAAAAAATATACATATGTATGGATGATTGTTACAACCTCAATATAGAGTATATATATTCAAACTATGTACACAAAGGGAAAAACCTATTAAATGTATAAATGTTTATGAAATGACTATGTTGTTAGTTATACAAAGTTATAGTAAAGAATGTCAGTATTTTGATGTTTGACCCTAAGTAATAGAATACAGTATATTTACCAGCTGTATATGTAGATACAAAGTCTAAGTAAATAGATCAAGATCCCTTCTCATATTCAGTCCTTGTGGGTTGCTTGTTTCTAGTGAGAATATCCAAAAGACCTCTCTTTTGTTTAATTTATCTTCCCTATTCCCTCCTCGTCTCCAGTGGGGAACATGGTCTATCCCTTGCAATGATAAACTAGACATATCAGAGTCATGCAAGTTTTTAAAATGTCTGGATATTGGGGTATCAGATTTTTCATCTTTACCAGAACGCAGATGTTCCAGAAACCTGTCCTTGATGGGGCGTTTCGTTTTGCCTACATATTGGATATTACAAATGAGGCACGTTCATATTGTGTCGTGCTTGAGTGAAAAACATTTCCCTCTGACACATGTTCACATGTTTTGCAGCCATTCCTTCTGCATTTGTAGAAACCTTTTCTACCTTTAAGCCAGCTTGTATTTGTCTTACTCATCTAATCAGATGGAGATAGATGATTAGCCAAAGTCTTTCCTCTCTTAGGTATAAAGTTAACTCCCTGTTGTACTATTTCTTTCAAAATGGGATCAGTGTATAGAATTGGGATACTTTCTTTGATTATGTTGCATATTTTGTAATAATCTGTACTATAAGTAGTTATGAATTTTGGTGTAGATTTTTTAATCTGTTTGTTGTCTTTCTTTTGTATTTGAGGAATTCCTCCCTCCTTTGTACATCTTTTATACTGTTTTTGGCTGTATTTAGAATTTTGTCAGTGTAACCTCTTTGTTTTAACCTATTGGTGATTATCTCAGTATTCTCCTCACACTTCTCTTGGGTGGTACAATTTCTCTTAGCTCTAATGAACTCTACCTTGGGAATACCTTTGAGTACATGTTTAGGGTGACAGGAATCAAATAACAGTAAGGTATTGCTAGCTGTAGACGTTCTAAATAGACTAGTTTAAAATTTACATTCTCTGTTATTGGCACTAATTTTTAAATCAAGAAAGTTAATAGACTCTGCACTATGCTCTCCAGTAAGTTTGATCCCATATGAATTGTTATTTAAATATTCACAAAAAGAATCCACTTCCTGAGCATTACCCTCAAAGATAAAAAGCAGGTCATCTATATATCTGTAGAAATGTTTGATTTTAATTTTAAATGGATTCCTTTCTCCAAAGACGTGGAACAGCTCCCACCACCCCATAAAGAGGTTGGCATAGGAGGGGGCAAACTTAGCCCCCATTGCTGTTCCACGTCTTTTGAGAAAGTACTCATTACCAAACATAAAAAAATTATGCGTTAGGAGGTATTCTATTGCTCTCAATAGAAAAGACCTGGTAGCCGGCTCATACTCACTGTATGTGTCAAGGAAAAATTCTATTGCCTCTATACCCTTTTCATTGTGTATACAGGTATACAAAGAGGTGACATCCACAACTAGAAACCTAAATTCTGGTTCCCATTCAATTTTATCAAGTTTAGTCAAAATTGCTGTGGTGTCCTGTATGTAACTTAAGAGGCCGTTTACCATGGGTTGTAGAAAGGTATCCACCAAGTCACTTAGAGGTTAATTCAAGGAATTAATCCCTGCAATGATGGGACGCCCTGGAGGAGAAATGGGGTTTTTATGAATCTTTGGGAAGTAGTGAAAGATAGGGGTAACAGGATGTGCAGGTATTAATGCTTCTTTGGTAGCTGCACTAATGATGTTATTGTGTTTTGCCAATAGAACAATACCTATTAATTCACTTTTGTATCTTTTGGTTGGATTAGCCTGTAGCATGCTGTAAACTGCCCTATCATTTAATTGCCTCTGGCTTCCGCAATGTAGTCTGTTCTGTTAAGAAAAACCACATTGCCCCCCTTGTCAGAGGGTCTAATGAGAATATGTTCATTATTAGATAGACTTTTTAGTGCCTGTTTTTCATTAAATGTTAGATTAGAGAATTGACTACTTTTTTTGAGATTTTTTTTCACTGAGTAGTCTTCACTGAAGTTTTTCTTCAATTGTTTTTGGAAAAATGTCTAAAGCTTTTGGACGTGCATGTATAGGATAGAATGTACTTTTCTTTTTTACATGGTCATGTTTCACTTCTGTTTCTTTAACAAGATCACAATTAGATGTAATGCTTTCTCCTATTAATCCATTAAGATCTTTTACTGTGCATAATTCAGAAAAAGAGAAAAGATTATCAGTATTGTCATTGTGGTTTTGTGTGGTCATATCACTTTTGTATACCTCCTGCTCATCAGTCCCATGGAAGTGTTTTTGCAAAGTTAACTTGCGCACATATCTATTAACATCCAGGACAGTTTCAAAAAGATTGAAATGAGCGGAGGGTACAAAATTGAGACCCTTAGATAATAATGCAATTTGTGTATCATTTAAAGTGACAGATGACAAATTTATAACATTCAAATTAAGGTTTAATTCTGTCGTTTCTGTCCCTGTGACCTCATCACATATTTCTTCTGATAGTGGTTGCCTCTGTGTCCCTGACTGGTATGTCCAAGTATGCTGGTTATTTTCTTTGGATTTTTTCCTTTTGCCCCTTCCGCTTCTGTGGTTTTTTTTCTTCCTGTTGCTGATATAGAAGCTTCCCCGTTTTTTGACTCCTCATTAATGCCTTCATTCAGTTCCATACATTGCAATGACTGGAATACATTTGATTGGTTTTCATCTGTGTTTTCATTATCTGATGAATCCATTTCGTATTCTGTGTCTGAAAAGGTGACCAGATTTCTTGTTGTTAAAATTTCTTTTGTTGTATTTTTGAAATTTTGGCTTATTTCTAGAATAGTCTTCATAGGTCCACTTATAAACTTGGTTGGATTCATAGTCCTTTCTGTCTCTAGACATTTTATTTGATTTAAAATGCCACAGTTCTTGTCTAAAGCTGATCATGCTTTGTTCAATTTTTTTGTCATATTCCTTAAATTCTTTTTCTCTCAGAAACTCCCGCAGCTTTTCTTGTGCTTCCTTCATTTCCTGCAATAGTTCCTGTCTTTGTTTCCTTTTATATTCTACAAATAGGTCAATCAATGCAAAAGAACAGGTATCCAGAATATTGTTCCATTTGGTGATAAATTCTGAATCATATGTTACAAAGGATGGACATTTTTTAACCCTTAAACCTCTTGGGATTCGTCTGTCATTTTTATAAATCAGAAACGACTTTATATCTAGATCCAGCTTAATATCTTTTTTTCGTAGTGAGTCAATTTCAAAGAATAGGCTGTCTATAGTACAACTTCTTCATACACGTCATTAGACTCCTCATTAAAATTTCTGAATACATAACTTTCTGATTCTTCGTTATCCATTGTTTATTTTTAATAGTCAGTTAAATACAGTTAAAAGTTCAAACTTACTGTGAGCTTTTGTTTAGTAATATACGTAAGTGCAAATATTGAGCAAATGCTATCAAAGTTAATGAAAATCACCCACCTCGTCTTCAGCCGTGATCCAGCTATGGAGATATACAGAGCTCCATTTAAACGAGTGCCTGTAAATGCAGGGTTTAAATCTTACCTGCCCGATGATTCAAGTGTCCACTTGTAGAATTCGCTTTAACGGAAGGCTGCTACCCCACAGATTAGCAGATCCAATAACAAGAAACAGTTCGGTATCTGTGTTGGGGAGCGCGCTAAGCTCTGATGCCGTGAGGCTTGAGGGGGTGGAGATCCCGGTTCTCCATAATGGCCCAATGGAGAGTGGGTGTGTGTGTAGTACAATCAGCTCTCTAGCTGTGCAGCCCAGGACAAGTCTGCCAACGAATCCGAATAAGATACAAATTCCTCCAAAGTTAGGCGCACCACAATGACTAGCTGTAGACTCACGAGATAAGTAAAATCCAATTTTATTTCAATGCACTACGTAAAAACATATACGGGCTCACCAGCCCAGTGAAAGCTCACAGATAAAAGCCCAGGTGTGTCAGGTAACAACGCAGACGCGTTTCGTGAGCATGCTCACTTGTTCACTGCATGAGGAGTGACCTGAACACACCTACATTTATGCCACAATTTTAAAGGTACAGTACACATATGTGTGGCATTAATGTGTTGAACATAAACTGTAAAAAACATTATAGAAAAACATTCATAGTCTTAGGCAATCTAATACATTGTGTTCTTAATGTTCAAAGATGAAAAATAAATTTATAATATACATTGATACAATTAACTTGTTACTCTAACATTGTGTTTATGTTTTCAAACTTTAAGTTATTGTTAGAGGCTATGGCCTAGATTTGGAGTTCGGCGGTAGATGGGTTGTTAACGCCACGCGTGTTTTATGTCTAACGCACGGCATTGTTTGACTCCGGTATTTAGAGTTCAAATAAGACCATCTAACGATGCTCCTAATGCGTGTATGTCACACGCGTAATACTGCCCGCGTTAGACAGTCTCCCATAGAGATCAATGGGAAAGGCAAAAAATAGCTTTTTTCACCTAACACTCGATCTCGCGAGAATACGTACAGCTCGGTCATATGACGCATACCACATCATGCACAACAATAACACGCCGCAAATGTCACAACAACAATCAATCAACAAAGCACACAAGCATTACACATTCACAAGCGGGGGAAGTTTTAATACAATTTTATACGGGGAATACGCATATACTTTAAGATGCGGAAAATCGCAAAATAACAACAAGGATTAAAAAAGATATACATACACTAGAAAAAAAATCGCATTCAATATCAATATATATTATGACAAACATACATATACAACACTTCACGAAGAACACACCATCGCAAATTCACATTTAAAAAGTATACTATTGGACAATGAAAGATAAAACGAACACTATGACATCATCGCATTCTACACATTCCACAAATACCAACTCTAAATGAGCATGCGCAAATTCACACACTAAATACACATTGCAATAATATTAATTGCTAATAAAGCACACCTGAACACTATTTACAACGGAAATTGGGACATCATTAAACATTTACACAGGGTATATAAGCAACACACAAGCAGGGCTTCTTTGACTGTGTTGCTGTTGGGTCTTTGGAGATTGGAGGTTTAAGATTAGAGAGTTTGAGAATTTTTGAGAGTGAGTTAGTGTTAGCGTGAGAGAGTGAGTGAGTTAGTGGGAGCGTGAGTGAGTTAGTGGGAGTTATTAGTGAGAGTTGTTAGTGGGAGCGTAAGTTACTGGTAGTTAGTGAGAGTTAGTGGGAGTGTTTGTTAGTGAGAATTAGTAGTAGTGTGAGTTAGCGAGCGAGTGATTTTTCTGTACACTTAACACATTTACACGCAAACACATTCAATACATACATACACTTATCAATAACACTACATACACTCCATACCCCCTACCCCCTCATACTACACTCCATACCCCATTCCTTGTAGTCCCATTCCCTTTCATCCCATTTACTCTTATCCCATACCCCATACCCATCCCATACCCATCCCCTAGTTACATTTAGTTTACATATCCTCCTTTTAGTCTTCTTCTTTTTGTTTATTTAAATACTCCTTACCCTCTTTGTTTTTTACATCCCTCTCACACTTTAAGCACCTTTTTTGTCTTTTTAGTTCTTTATTTTGCCCCCCTTTAATTTCATCACACTCACATTTTGTTTGATTATTTGGGGTTTAGTTTAGGGAAGAGATGGAGGCCAGGCAGGGGACAGGTAGAGGGGGGAGTAGAGGGAGGGGGAGAGGAACAGGGCAGGAAGGGGAGCAGGAAGGGGGGCAGGAAGCGGGGGTGGAAGCGGTGGGTGGACCCAGCCACTTGGTTCAAGATGACCAAGTGGCTGGGCCCAGTGGCGGTCAGAGTAGGGCTTCACAGTCCGGGAAACAGAGGGCATCGTCACAGGGGAAGGCCAAGGCGACTAGGGAGGCGAGGTTTACGATGGAGGAGAAGGAGGCCCTCGTAGAGGCCTATATGGCCAGGCATAGGAGGCTGCAGCACCAAAAGACCACCCCGACTGAGAAGAGGAGTCTCTGGAATGAGATCAGGAATGCAGTCAATGCAGTGGGTGGCCGGAACCGAGATATGGATTCGATCAAACATCGCTACCGGGACTGTAAACTGGAACTCAAAAAAAAGTTAGGTCTGGAGGCACGACATGCCGCAGGAACCGGTGGCGGACCTGCCCTTGAAATCGAGTACTGCCGATGGGAGGAAATGTTGCGGCCCAGCATCTCCGAGGTGGAAGTAGTCGGTATCGGAGGAATCGATACCGGGAACCTGCCACTCTCATCTGACGGTAAGCTCATTGAACAATAATTTAACATACGAATGTATTTCAATGGACACTATACGCAAACATTTACTTTCATGATTGAGGTAGCGAATACAATTTGACAAAACATTCAAATGTACTTAAATTACCGAATTTGAATCCTTCTTGAGATATATTTTAAGGAAGAAATAGCCATGCACACGGTGAAACAATCACAGGAGGCAGCTATATTCAGCTAACAATCAGCATCTTATAAGCATATTTAGATATGCTTTTCAGCAAAGAATATCCAGAGAATTAAGCGAATTAGATAAGAAAAGTACATTCGAAAGTTGATACAAAATGTATGCTTCTAAATCATGAAAGATAAAACATTGGGTTTCATGTGTTAAGGATCAGATTAATGCTATAACGTTGTTTACACGCATTCAATTACTTTGCGGTTACATCAGTATCTAGGCTCCCACCACCCCATAAAGAGGTTGGCATAGGAGGGGGCAAACTTAGCCCCCATTGCTGTTCCACGTCTTTTGAGAAAGTACTCATTACCAAACTTAAAAAAATTATGCGTTAGGAGGTATTCTATTGCTCTCAATAGAAAAGACCTGGTAGCCGGCTCATACTCACTGTATGTGTCAAGGAAAAATTCTATTGCCTCTATACCCTTTTCATTGTGTATTCAGGTATACAAAGAGGTGACATCCACAACTAGAAACCTAAATTCTGGTTCCCATTCAATTTTATCAAGTTTAGTCAAAATTGCTGTGGTGTCCTGTATGTAACTTAAGAGGCCGTTTACCATGGGTTGTAGAAAGGTATCCATCAAGTCACTTAGAGGTTAATTCAAGGAATTAATCCCTGCAATGATGGGACGCCCTGGAGGAGAAATTGGGTTTTTATGAATCTTTGGGAAGTAGTGAAAGATAGGGGTAACAGGATGTGCAGGTATTAATGCTTCTTTGGTAGATGCACTAATGATGTTATTGTGTTTTGCCAATAGAACAATACCTATTAATTCACTTTTGTATCTTTTGGTTGGATTAGCCTGTAGCATGCTGTAAACTGCCCTATCATTTAATTGCCTCTGGCTTCCGCAATGTAGTCTGTTCTGTTAAGAAAAACCACATTGCCCCCCTTGTCAGAGGGTCTAATGAGAATATGTTCATTATTAGATAGATTTTTTAGTGCCTGTTTTTCATTAAATGTTAGATTAGAGAATTGACTACTTTTTTGAGATTTTTTTTCACTGAGTAGTCTTCACTGAAGTTTTTCTTCAATTGTTTTTGGAAAAATGTCTAAAGCTTTTGGACGTGCATGTATAGGATAGAATGTACTTTTCTTTTTTACATGGTCATGTTTCACTTCTGTTTCTTTAACAAGATCACAATTAGATGTAATGCTTTCTCCTATTAATCCATTAAGATCTTTTACTGTGCATAATTCAGAAAAAGAGAAAAGATTATCAGTATTGTCATTGTGGTTTTGTGTGGTCATATCAGTTTTGTATACCTCCTGCTCATCAGTCCCATGGAAGTGTTTTTGCAAAGTTAACTTGCGCACATATCTATTAACATCCAGGACAGTTTCAAAAAGATTGAAATGAGCGGAGGGTACAAAATTGAGACCCTTAGATAATAATGCAATTTGTGAATCATTTAAAGTGACAGATGACAAATTTATAACATTCAAATTAAGGTTTAATTCTGTCGTTTCTGTCCCTGTGACCTCATCACATATTTCTTCTGATAGTGGTTGCCTCTGTGTCCCTGACTGGTATGTCCAAGTATGCTGGTTATTTTCTTTGGATTTTTTCCTTTTGCCCCTTCCGCTTCTGTGGTTTTTTTTCTTCCTGTTGCTGATATAGAAGCTTCCCCGTTTTTTGACTCCTCATTAATGCCTTCATTCAGTTCCATACATTGCAATGACTGGAATACATTTGATTGGTTTTCATCTGTGTTTTCATTATCTGATGAATCCATTTCGTATTCTGTGTCTGAAAAGGTGACCAGATTTCTTGTTGTTAAAATTTCTTTTGTTGTATTTTTGAAATTTTGGCTTATTTCTAGAATAGTCTTCATAGGTCCACTTATAAACTTGGTTGGATTCATAGTCCTTTCTGTCTCTAGACATTTTATTTGATTTAAAATGCCACAGTTCTTGTCTAAAGCTGATCATGCTTTGTTCAATTTTTTTGTCATATTCCTTAAATTCTTTTTCTCTCTGAAACTCCCGCAGCTTTTCTTGTGCTTCCTTCATTTCCTGCAATAGTTCCTGTCTTTGTTTCCTTTTATATTCTACAAATAGGTCAATCAATGCAAAAGAACAGGTATCCAGAATATTGTTCCATTTGGTGATAAATTCTGAATCATATGTTACAAAGGATGGAAATTTTTTAACCCTTAAACCTCTTGGGATTCGTCTGTCATTTTTATAAATCAGAAACGACTTTATATCTAGATCCAGCTTAATATCTTTTTATCGTAGTGAGTCAATTTCAAAGAATAGGCTGTCTATAGTACAACTTCTTCATACACGTCATTAGACTCCTCATTAAAATTTCTGAATACATAACTTTCTGATTCTTCGTTATCCATTGTTTATTTTTAATAGTCAGTTAAATACAGTTAAAAGTTCAAACTTACTGTGAGCTTTTGTTTAGTAATATACGTAAGTGCAAATATTGAGCAAATGCTATCAAAGTTAATGAAAATCACCCACCTCGTCTTCAGCCGTGATCCAGCTATGGAGATATACAGAGCTCCATTTAAACGAGTGCCTGTAAATGCAGGGTTTAAATCTTACCTGCCCGATGATTCAAGTGTCCACTTGTAGAATTCGCTTTAACGGAAGGCTGCTACCCCACAGATTAGCAGATCCAATAACAAGAAACAGTTCGGTATCTGTGTTGGGGAGCGCGCTAAGCTCTGATGCCGTGAGGCTTGAGGGGGTGGAGATCCCGGTTCTCCATAATGGCCCAATGGAGAGTGGGTGTGTGTGTAGTACAATCAGCTCTCTAGCTGTGCAGCCCAGGACAAGTCTGCCAACGAATCCGAATAAGATACAAATTCCTCCAAAGTTAGGCGCAACACAATGACTAGCTGTAGACTCACGAGATAAGTAAAATCCAATTTTATTTCAATGCACTACGTAAAAACATATACGGGCTCACCAGCCCAGTGAAAGCTCACAGATAAAAGCCCAGGTGTGTCAGGTAACAACGCAGACGCGTTTCGTGAGCATGCTCACTTGTTCACTGCATGAGGAGTGACCTGAACACACCTACATTTATGCCACAATTTTAAAGGTACAGTACACATATGTGTGGCATTAATGTGTTGAACATAAACTGTAAAAAACATTATAGAAAAACATTCATAGTCTTAGGCAATCTAATACATTGTGTTCTTAATGTTCAAAGATGAAAAATAAATTTATAATATACATTGATACAATTAACTTGTTACTCTAACATTGTGTTTATGTTTTCAAACTTTAAGTTATTGTTAGAGGCTATGGCCTAGATTTGGAGTTCGGCGGTAGATGGGTTGTTAACGCCACGCGTGTTTTATGTCTAACGCACGGCATTGTTTGACTCCGGTATTTAGAGTTCAAATAAGACCATCTAACGATGCTCCTAACGCGTGTATGTCACACGCGTAATACTGCCCGCGTTAGACAGTCTCCCATAGAGATCAATGGGAAAGGCAAAAAATAGCTTTTTTCACCTAACACTCGATCTCGCGAGAATACGTACAGCTCGGTCATATGACGCATAACACATCATGCACAACAATAACACGCTGCAAATGTCACAACAACAATCAATCAACAAAGCACACAAGCATTACACATTCACAAGCGGGGGAAGTTTTAATACAATTTTATACGGGGAATACGCATATACTTTAAGATGCGGAAAATCGCAAAATAACAACAAGGATTAAAAAAGATATACATACACTAGAAAAAAAATCGCATTCAATATCAATATATATTATGACAAACATACATATACAACACTTCACGAAGAACACACCATCGCAAATTCACATTTAAAAAGTATACTATTGGACAATGAAAGATAAAACGAACACTATGACATCATCGCATTCTACACATTCCACAAATACCAACTCTAAATGAGCATGCGCAAATTCACACACTTAATACACATTGCAATAATATTAATTGCTAATAAAGGAACAGGGCAGGAAGGGGAGCAGGAAGCGGGGGTGGAAGCGGTGGGTGGACCCAGCCACTTGGTTCAAGATGACCAAGTGGCTGGGCCCAGTGGCGGTCAGAGTAGGGCTTCACAGTCCGGGAAACAGAGGGCATCGTCACAGGGGAAGGCCAAGGCGACTAGGGAGGCGAGGTTTACGATGGAGGAGAAGGAGGCCCTCGTAGAGGCCTATATGGCCAGGCATAGGAGGCTGCAGCACCAAAAGACCACCCCGACTGAGAAGAGGAGTCTCTGGAATGAGATCAGGAATGCAGTCAATGCAGTGGGTGGCCGGAACCGAGATATGGATTCGATCAAACATCGCTACCGGGACTGTAAACTGGAACTCAAAAAAAAGTTAGGTCTGGAGGCACGACATGCCGCAGGAACCGGTGGCGGACCTGCCCTTGAAATCGAGTACTGCCGATGGGAGGAAATGTTGCGGCCCAGCATCTCCGAGGTGGAAGTAGTCGGTATCGGAGGAATCGATACCGGGAACCTGCCACTCTCATCTGACGGTAAGCTCATTGAACAATAATTTAACATACGAATGTATTTCAATGGACACTATACGCAAACATTTACTTTCATGATTGAGGTAGCGAATACAATTTGACAAAACATTCAAATGTACTTAAATTACCGAATTTGAATCCTTCTTGAGATATATTTTAAGGAAGAAATAGCCATGCACACGGTGAAACAATCACAGGAGGCAGCTATATTCAGCTAACAATCAGCATCTTATAAGCATATTTAGATATGCTTTTCAGCAAAGAATATCCAGAGAATTAAGCGAATTAGATAAGAAAAGTACATTCGAAAGTTGATACAAAATGTATGCTTCTAAATCATGAAAGATAAAACATTGGGTTTCATGTGTTAAGGATCAGATTAATGCTATAACTTTGTTTACACGCATTCAATTACTTTGCGGTTACATCAGTATCTAGGCTATAGGTTAGGTGTGCATTTAAACAGACTGAAAACAAACGCAAAAACATTCACATTGACCACAGATATCACAAACACGGTTTAGAAAAAGCGGAAATCGTATTGATTGTTTGTTAGATTTCAAAGTGGATTAATGATTCTGCATTTGTAATTGTATCGTAAGCTAAGTCATTTAAACCTTGATTTGCAAATATGCTAATATATAAAAAAAAAAAATTTTTTTTTTTTAATCTACAGAGTCTGGGGACGAGGCAGCACAGCCTCCTGCATCTCCCCGGGATGAGAGTGGTGGTGAGGAATTTCCACTTCGGAGGGAAGAGGCCCCCCGTGACGAAGAGCGCACGGGAGATGATGAAGAGGCCCTGGAAGCACAGGAGGATCCCGCGGAACCCGAGGCCCCTCAAAGACCCGCACTCCGCCGTGCACGGGCACCCCGCCGTGCACGGGTACAACAAGCACAACAAGAGGAAATAACGGAGGTGCGGGTTCTACTGGACTACATAGACCAGATGCGTACCTCCCGGATAGAAAATATAGAAGGACGCAACAGAATACTTGATGGCCAAAATCAAATTATTCAAGGACAAAATCAAATCATCACCATACTGAATCGAATCGAAGAAGGACAAACCAGAATATTTCAGCTTCACCAAGAAATGTTCACTTTTTTCCGGGAGGCGCATGCCGGTCTACCTCCTGGTCCGCCTCCTGTTGCTGGGCCTCTTGTTGCTGGGCCTCTTGCTGCTGGGCCATCTCCTCCTGCCGGCCCATCTCATCCTCCTCAGCCATCTACTCCTCCTCAGCCATCTACTCCTCCTCAGCCATCTTCTCCTCCTCATCCATCTTCTCCTCCTCATCCATCTTCTCCTCCTCATCCATCTTCTCCTCACCTTGGTCGTCCCAGTACTCTTCCTTCCACTCTTCCCACAACAGCTCCAAGGAGAACTCTTCGGAGTCGGCAGTTGCCTCTCCCAGAGCCTCAGCCCCGTGGGAAGAGGGGAAGGAAGAGGAAGTAAGTATTTTTTTTCATCTTTACTGGTTTTTTTAATTTAATGTGTAATGGATAGGTATGTGATGATGTGGTTTTCATACACTTGTGGACCACACTCTGTATATAATCGACTTCTATGGGACCGGGTCCGTGGAGGGAGATTGTTTGCAGAGTGTGGGTTATAAGTGTGTGAAAACCACATCATCACATACCTATCCTTGTTCATGATATTGATTGGTTTCTGTGATGTGATGTCCAAACTGTTTCCCGAATCGCTAACTAAATTACCATAACAATTATCCATGATGGCATATTACTGTTTGAATGCCAATAACACAGCTTAAAGGGACAGTCAGAAAATTATTGATTACAAAGAAAACACTGTATTACGCATTATAAAGTTGGAAACAACAAAACATGGAGAAATACGTGTGACTTATGTGCTTACCCTTGTATCTCTGACTATGAAAAATGACCACTTATTTGTTGTTCAGACATAACAACATTTTAGATATCAATGATCAATACATGGTCAATAATATGCTGTATGAGCACAAGGTTTTACATATACAAATGCTATCCAAATGCCCTCTAGTGCTCAAATTGTATAATGATTACAAGCACTCTTCAAGATCGAAGAAATGAGCACACCAACCTCATAGGTTTAGATAGCAAATTTAAATAAACCCAGACAAATGTTCAATTGTTGAGAAACATTTGATATCCTTGATATTACATAATTGACTTTTAGAATAATGAAAAACATTATTTTTTTTCTAAACTGTCCCTTTAACAACATTACATATGCTAACACATATTTGAAGCTTGTTGGTATATCTACATGTACTTTGTGAAAAAATAAATATTGAAATCACATTTATATTGACGTGTTAAATAAAGTCTATTTTCTTTAAGAGACATTATTGTGTTAATATTTTATTGTAAATACATTTTTTTTTAACAATGAATATGGTTTAAAGTCCTTTTAGGAGTGGGGGGGGGGGGTGAAAATATGCTAACAATAATATATTTGAAGATTAAACTATGTGGATCTCATACATGATACAAAAAACAACATTTGCATTCAAGGGACAGTATACTATATTTTTAACAGAACTGTATGTAATAGACACTACTACAAACAACAAGATTAACATATACTGATATCAATATTAAAAAGCTTCAAACACTTGAAAATAAAATAGGGTTAGCTATATTGAAAATATAGATGAACCCCCATTACAACCGTAAAACAACACAATACCCCATCATTAACATATGAAAAGACCCTTTACACAAACTGGAGAAAGCTGGAGATGGTACTCACATGAAACTCAGAGGCTTTGCGAGGAGTCAGATAATTACTTACATTTTCGTAGAACAGAAGAAAAAATAAACGTATTGGTTAAACAATGGACTATCTAACTAGAGACAAAATCAAAGCTTTTGATTTATAATGTGAGTGTCTAATGAACCTTTAATAAAATATACAACGAAATTACATTTAGAAGAAGTCGGCATCATATATTTAGCATATGATAAAGATAAATGCATATTGATTACTTTATTCTAACACAATAGCGCATATTTATTAATTAGATATCTTTAACATTAAACACAAGTAATTTTTCTGAAAAAGGAACATTGTTGACAAACATATTAAACATGGACTATAGAGATTTGCACTTGCCTAGAAATATCATATGCATGAAAACATTTTGCTTTCGTTCGTTGATTCAACCAGACATCCAGCAAAAGAGAATGTGGTGGTCTTTATCAGCTATGGGTCAACAATGTAACATGATGCAAATAATACATATTCGCAAGGTTTTTAAAATTGCTTGCAGTCACAAACGTTTTTAACGTGCACAAATATTGCGGGACTACGTAATCCAATCAGACGTTGTTTTACCTTTGCATGTGACGTCTTAACATGGCGCTTCCTTGATCACGTAAGAACGCCATCCAATGAAAGGCACATTATTGATCACGTAAGAACGCCCAAAAAAAAAGGCGCATCCTTAATCGCGTCAAAACGCAATCCAATAAAAGGCATATTCCTGATCACGTAAGAACGTCAGTCAATACAAGGAATCATTGGACAGCCTGGCAGGTGACGTCTTAAGCAACATGGCGCATCCGAGATCGCTGAAAAACCGCAGACAATACAAGGACTCAGTGACATCTTGGCATATCACTAAGAAACGTATTTATATTTTAGGAACTAGTATGTGTGTAGATTGCTATCTAGGAATGTCAACAAATCATGAATCATCTTTTCGGACTTGACTGTCCCTTGAACTATAGCTATGGTGTATATGTTTAACATTTAAAAGATACACATGAGAAATACATATGCCATTGATGTTTTAAGATATGTTTGGATTGTTGTGGAATAACAATAGTTATACATGGATTGATTAAACGTGTCATTTATTCAAGTTTAATTATTGTCAGCCTACCTATAGCCATATATGGGAGGAGATGTATTTTGTTAACATATTTGTTAACAAATATTCATCATCTAAATTATTTGCATTACACACAGAGATTTATTTGGTTACACTTTTACAATAATATAGAATTGAAAATGAAATACAGGTGCTGTCAACATTACAATAAGATTGTTTATTAATAAGATTATATGTCCTTGTTCATGTAAAAAGGACAAAAACGCTTTAGAAATGGAAATACATTTATTAACAATTGTGATCACCATCACTTAAAGGGACATTATTTTGTTTTTAAAAAGAGCATACACATAGACAATACTATTTCAATAAAATGAACACTTTACAGGGATTATATCATTGTATCAATACTCAGATCATTTGGTAAAGGTGCATCAATTCATGCAGAGTTTCTAAATACACACATGGATCTGAACATTGAAATATACATATATACACAAATAACAATCTATATATACATATATAAAACAATTACTATGCTAATCATAATCAGGCAATGATAAAGCTAAGAGAAAAAAATATAAAGACAAATAATAAGATTACATTGGAGATGTTAATCTTAAAGTCATTTACTATTGTCTTACATATATGATTTTATTATTACAAATATATTTGGTAGGTCCCTTTAAGGATCAACAACATAAACTAGAGCTTTCAAAAAATAACATGAAGAATGAGGACAAAGATTCATGAAATAAAATGTATTTTATTAGTATGTAAGAAAACATACACAACGTTTATAAATAATCTTGTAAAAATAAGGAATATATGAGCCATATGACAAGGTAACACAGTGCATCACAGTCCATGAAGATAGTTGCCAAGGGCCAGCATAGCCCCATTGGAGACATATGACAAGGTAACACAGTGCATCACAGTCCATGAAGAGAGTTGCCAAGGGCCAGCATAGCCCCATTGGAGACATATGACAAGGTAACACAGTGCATCACAGTCCATGAAGAGAGTTGCCAAGGGCCAGCATAGCCCCATTGGAGACATATGACAAGGTAACACAGTGCATCACAGTCCATGAAGAGAGTTGCCAAGGGCCAGCATAGCCCCATTGGAGACATATGACAAGGTAACACAGTGCATCACAGTCCATGAAGAGATTTGCCAAGGGCCAGCATAGCCCCATTGGAGACATATGACAAGGTAACACAGTGCATCACAGTCCATGAAGAGAGTTGCCAAGGGCCAGCATAGCCCCATTGGAGACATATGACAAGGTAACACAGTGCATCACAGTCCATGAAGAGATTTGCCAAGGGCCAGCATAGCCCCATTGTAGACATATGACAAGGTAACACAGTGCATCACAGTCCATGAAGAGAGTTGCCAAGGGCCAGCATAGCCCCGTTGGAGACATATGACAAGGTAACACAGTGCATCACAGTCCATGAAGAGATTTGCCAAGGGCCAGCATAGCCCCATTGTAGACATATGACAAGGTAACACAGTGCATCACAGTCCATGAAGAGAGTTGCCAAGGGCCAGCATAGCCCCATTGGAGACATATGACAAGGTAACACAGTGCATCACAGTCCATGAAGAGAGTTGCCAAGGGCCAGCATAGCCCCATTGGAGACATATGACAAGGTAAAAGAGTGCAACAGGCACAACAATAAACTTTTAAAAAGGCCAAATGGCAACAATAAAAAAACAAATTCAACATGTGGACGGAGGATTCTTATCTGCCACCATGGAGCATATCCAGATCCTCCACTTACTGGTCATCCTCTTCATCGTCCTGCGCATGTCCAGCTCCAGATTCAGGCCTTGAACTTAATCGCATAATTTCACGCAGAGTCAAGTCCTGAACCCGGAGCTGGGCCTGCATGGTGTCGTTCATCCCTCTCAGGACAGCTGCGTTCCTCAACACGGCCTGCTCTACTCTTGCTATACCTTCTAGCATGAGCCATGCTGAGTCACAGCCTAAAATAAAGAATACATTAAATATTAAGGATAATTACACAACAGACGAAAAAATTTTACTACATACATTGTCATTATAAAGACAAATAATTCTTTACATCAATTAGTTTACATTTATTCTTTACACATGAATTAGGTTATTCAGACAGACAGAAATCATTAAAGGGACATGTTACTCAAACATGTTGTCCCCTTTAATTGGTTTTAGATGATCCACTTATACAGCTTGAGTGTATCAAATCTTGTTAAAGGATTTACATTGTACTTACATCAGCAATTTAAAAATTAAATTTAGACTGTGGTAGGCACACCTATCCTTAAACATTTTGGCATTGAGGACAAGCTGTGTAAACATAGCAACCTGAAGAAATTACATTCCCACTGGGTTAGACAAGAGATAATGTATCAACATTTGTACATAAATTGTTGGATCCAAGTAGTGGTGATTGGTATATGTAGTGATATCCAATTAAAGGGACACTGAACCTAAATATTTAATGGACTGATTCAGATAGAGCATGACATTACAAATCTTTATAAATTACACATATTCATTAAATGTTTTAATTCTCAAGCTAGATTTTGAATGCAAGAATGTTGCTTTTTATGGAAGCCAATATTTGTTTATCAACTTTGTTTGTGCCTGCTGGTTGATGGATACATTCATCCAACAATAAAGAAATGATGGCCAGAATTATTTTATTGTTTAAACTAATTATAGGAATTACTTTGTTTCCAAAAATATATCAAGAGAATGAAGAATAATTCATAAGAGTAGTAAATTATAAATTTGATTAACATTGCATGCTGGATTGGAATCACAATTTAAAAAATTTAACTTCACTGTACCTTTAAGTATCTTATAACGTGTATTTTGAATGATACTTACAGCTGTGCCTGGGAAGGACAATCCGACACCCAGGACAATGAAGGTTGAGACAGGGGGGAGGGATGGGATTGGCTTGGGGAGGGATGGGAGTGGCTTGGGGAGGGATGGTAATAGCTTGGGGAGTGGTGAGCTGCCGCTCCGGGGTAGGCCGTACAGCTGGGGAGTGGGGAGTTTGGGTCTGGGCAGCTGTACGGGCCAGAATACGGGGAGAGCGGCGAAGGGGGGTGTAGGGGCATTTTTTGGGAGGGACAGGATATGAACTATGGGAAGGGCCGGCAGTGGTCTGGGCATGGTCAGGAGTTTGGTCATGGGCAGGGGTCTGGGTCTGTGCAGGGGTCTGGCCATGGTCAGGGGTCTGTGCATGGGGAGGGGTCTGTGACTGGGCAGGGGCGGAAACCAGATGACCAGAAGTGGTGGATCCATCTGAAAATGTAAAGAAAATATATTAACATCTCATACATCCTGACATCAAATCAACGCATTTCAAATTGATTATGTTTTCAATATACTTCGAAGTGTGTTTGAATTTGTAAACAATTCTGAAATGAGGATATGGTATGTATATAGGCACTCAGATGAATATCAATGACTGTCTGTACAATTATAACATTATTATTGTGTTTTGGCCTGGAATATGCATGTGACATAATGATGGCATGAATTATATATTTTAAAAAAAAAACATCCAAGCAGATTTTCATGCTGCCTGATATAGAAAGGGGGCAGTAGTGTATTTGAACAGACAAATAATATTCCTTTTTAAAGTGCAAAAGCTGTAGACTTTGAATGTCTTCAATAAAATGATTTCCAATAAAGCAACATGTTGGAAACATGATAGATATATTTCACATACCATCAGACTCCAAGGCAGCCTCTTCCTCCTCCGTCCCACATGTTAAATCAATCTCTGTAAAACATAACATGTTGTGTACACGTTAAGATCAGATATTATAACATATGTTACTGTTGCTCAAATACGCACATCAATGTTGCATTAAAGATATACACACCCAAAGTTATGATTTACATCATTTTGATGGAGCATACAAATGACATTAGATTTGTTATTCTCAATGATTCAGATTTTCAATGTATTGTTTGTATTAATGTTAAAATCATAAAAGCATAGTACATAGAACATTTAAGATTTCTCATGTGTGTATCACTTGATGACTGTTGTCAAAAAATAACATGGAAACAAACATATGTTATACATCTTCTGAATAACAAATGTGGAGACTAATAAAGTTGAAATTATTAATCGTTCAATATTAAAAGAAAATTAATATATAATCAGAAGAGAAATATTTTTAATTTTTATAATGTTATGCTTCATCAGAATCATGATCATAATATTGATTAGCAATACACCTTCAATTACATATAAATGAGTCAATGGACTTACCAGGAGACCGCAAAGGCGGCTCTATGTCACTGCTGGATTCCTGTGGGCTCACCACACCAACTCTCTCTATGAATGATATAGATATATATTATGAAACACATTTGGGATATCACTAAATCACATCTGTCTCGAATTTTAACATTAATCAACTTTAAAATGTGAAGAATAGAGCAGTCATTACACCAGAAAATGCTTGATTGAATCAAGGGGATTCTGTTAAAAATTCTGTATTGAACATATGTTTAATTTCAGACTATATTAGACATCAAAATCATCTCAGACGCTGCTATTGCATATCTAAATATACCCATTGATCAATGTTCTTAACCCTTTAAGGACACAGCTTTCAGTTTGCTCAATTGTTTTATGACGGAATAATTCCGTCATATGTCCTTAAGAAGTTAAAAGAATACACACAAACCACATTTTGAAGAGCATCTGTTGACAAATCTAAACAAACACATGTGTCACATCGAGCCATTTGTGCAATGTACAGTAATCTTGTTTAGGACACAACACATATTTATCACAATAGAAACCAAAATTGATTATTACAAATATGTAATCATGGTGCTGTTAGAGTATGCAGATATCTATAAAGTAACTCCAACAGAGAATGTGAATTATATATCAATAGTTTTTAATAAAAAAAATGTAAAGATGAATGAATCTATTTTGTCTTAAAGGGACACTGACATGATTAATTTAAATAATTGATTTCTATGTTCAAACTGTTCAAAATGATTTAACATTGACTCCTATTATAATTAGAATGTTGCTAGATTTTAATCTTAAAGGCAGATAAGCAATATTGGATTCAATAAATATTGTTTGTTGAAGGTATCCACCAATCATCAATAAAAACCCAGGTTGGTCAACCAAAATTTAGATGCACATAAACGTACTTTCTTGATTTTAAAATACATTTAGCAATAGAATATGTCACATATGATGATAGTATTATATTTTTATGTTTATTAATATTGCATACTGTATCTGAATGACAACATTAATAATTGTAGCTCAGTATCCCTTTAATCTAAAATTAAATTGATTCCACAATGTTGTTGTTAATGAATTATCTACTCCATATGTTGATGTAATGAATGGTATTGAGCATGCAATTCAAATCTAATATGTTATTTAAGGATATCCGAAGAATTATTTAATTTTCATCTATTAAAGAGACATTACATATAAATATTGAACAATGTGGATTTAGTATGTAATGTTCAGTCCATGTTTCTAAGACAAATGTCAATTAAAAAGAGACATACCATACTGTGACAAGCCCTGGCTTGAGGATCCAGCAGCCACATCCATATCTGTAATATATTAAATGAGGATTGCATATCATTAATACTAATCATGCCATGTTTAAAAACTTTACATTATTAACAAATCAATTTAAAAATATTAATCCTTTGGTAGTCCCATGAGTTAATTGTTTCCTCAATTAAATTAATGATAAATATATCCTGGACTCTTATTTTCAATCAGTTGTGTTGTTTACTGTATCTTTAATAATATCTGGTTGTTATTTCATAATCATCAATTGATGGCCATATGTTATAATTTATTTGTATTCTTCGTTTTTTATTAGCTATAATATTGAAAATAAGAATACTGTATTCTTCACTAATATAAGAATTCACATTTAATTTTGAACAACATGTGTAAAGCAATGCCACTTACAGCAAAGCCATGTTAACGTGGATGAGAAATGCCATTTTTGCGATCATTGCGCAATGATTCCAAGCGGAATTACGCATCCGTCATTTGAACAACATGTATAAAGCAATGCCACTTACAGCAAAGCCATGTTAACGTGGCTGAGAAATGCCATTTTCGCGATCATTGCGCAATGATTCCAAGCGGAATTACGCATCCGTCATTTGAACAACATGTATAAAGCAATGCCACTTTCCGCAAACCCATGTTAACGTGGATGAGAAATTACATTTCCGCTCTGTGACGCATATTCTGTAGAGCGCAAGAAACATCATTCCTATTTCATGTGTCACTAATCTAAAATCAGATATCTAAACATCATATGTAGTGTATGTTGTGAGATCTGTATAGGTTTAGTATCTGACTATATACACATTTTTTGATTACAAAAAAAAAATAAGATATTATATGAAGTTGGATAATTACCTGGTTCAGATTCTCTATCTCCTCCCAGGCCACCGGACGGAGAAGCATCTGCCCTGGCCCCCGCGTCAGGACTTTCAGATCCCGCAGCTGGGAGGGAAGAAGAGGAGGCCGAGGATGGCGAGGATCTAAATCTTTTGGGAAAGAGGTGCAGGGTAGCGCTAATGAAAGCACAGAGCTCAATTTGTATATGGTATATCTATACTAATATGGTGATGTATAAAAAATATATGTCTAAAAAAGATAATAACTATGTGAATCTTTAAAAATTTATTATACAATAATGGTATAATCATATAACAATAGTGCCGGCACTGATTAGAACAGTATAAAAAAAGGACATAAACATAAAATACATAAACAATGGGTGTTGATTTCAAGTAATATTGGCAAAAGATAAAAATGGCAAGAGAAAAAGTTAGCTTGCTAAGTATTTTGGCAGCCTAAACTTCAAATGTGTCCGTATTGGATAATTCACAAATGTTCTCATATAGGGCACATTAAATTACCGTCTCTGCTATGTGTGGAGTTGTCCGTTGTTTTTATTAAGTCCCGTGACTTTGTGCAGAGTGATTCTCCTGGTGTAAGTAGAGCAAGTATTAATGTAGAGAGCACGCTGGTAATTGTAATCCTTCAGTGCTTGCTGTGAGTGATCCTGTAGCGTCCTAGGGTAATGGCCACAGTGGCAGATGTAAGGGTAGGTCCTGGGACCGAAGGTATTAGCTGGTTTCTGATGCTTTGTTTGACAGCTGTACCAAACGAGTCCTATTACCCTTACAGTATCAGAGTCGGGAGTGTGCTTCAAACCCCAGATGTATTGCGGTAATCATAAGGTGGACACAAGCGGTAGGCAGATCATGGGCCGGTTAATTAAGCATATATCAGCCTCTGTGTATTGTGAGAGGGATATTGCACCGTACCTACTGTAACCACTTGAATCAGAGTAGAAGTTATGTGCAGACGAGCAAATCGTGTCTTCCCCCTCTTCTGCCTCTAGTCTTCTTTTGTTTTGTGGGATTCTTTGTGGTTTTGCTGGTTCTTGGCATTCTTTTGAGGGCCCCGCTTTCACGGGGGAGTGCCCTAAAAAAGATGCTCCCTCAGATTTATTTCCTTGTTTTTCGTAATTTCTACTCAAGAATGTTCTGTCTCTATTTGGTGTTACTTGTAGGGGTTCGAATCTGTTTTTTACAGGGATTCTCCAATTTTGGTTATAGTGGTTATAGTGGTTATAGTCCCTGTAGTGTGGTAAGTCATTGTAGTTTCTTCTATTTTGTATTGGTTGTGATTCATAATTGTAATTATCTCTTCTATTATAGTTGTTCTTGTATTGGTAGTTGGATCTATAGTGTCCATAGTTGTCGTTTTTAAAATTTGGTTTATAAGGTCTTATCTGATGTTCTGTGTGTGTAAATCTGTCGTAATAGTTGTGATGAAAGTTATGTTTAGATCTGTCTTCATTCAGATACTGTGGTTCTTGGTTCCTATCATATGTGTCCCTATATGTTCCCTGATTTCTATTCCAATTAGTCCTTCTATTGGGGGTGTAAATGTGTGGTGCACTCCTTGCAGTGTAGTTAGTTTTTTCTTTCCAATTGTGTTGATTAGTGTTTGTTCCTGTTTTATTCTCATCGTGATAAGTCTGTCTTGTATTTTGCTTATCTAACTTTTTATTCTGTGGAGTTTGTAATTGGTTGTGTATTTTGGAAGAATTTTTACTAAAAATAGTAGAGAGATCTTTTTTATGGGTAATTAGTAAGTTATCTGTTGTAGTGTCACTGTGTTCTTCATTGTGGGTACTATTCTCTTCTACCCCTTTGTAATCTTCAGTGTCTCTGTTGAATTTTGAGTTTTTTTGTATAATTATATTCTCCTTCTGTTCTGAAAGTTTGCTTATGATATCTAGTTGTATTTGTTTATATTCTTCAGTGATATCTGAGTTATTAAGTGTATTTTTTAACGTATCTATCTCATTTTTGGTATCTATGAGATGAATCTGTCTTGCTTTAATAATTATTTTCATGAGTCCTAAAGATGCTGTTTCTAAGGTTTCGAACCATTCGCTGGATAATGTGTCTGGTAGGATGAATGTACAGCTCTTTTTGAGTCTTAGACCCCTCGGTACCATGTTTAAATTTATATAATTTTGTATATATTTTATCTCCAGTGTGTGTTTAATTTCTTTAAGGAGTAAATTTTCAAGGTCAGAAAAAATGTCATCTAAGTTTGATTCAGTGTGACCTTCTGGTGTAATTGTGATATTAGTGGCAATATTTTTTAGGATCTTATCCCTCTGTGCAAAGATCTCCATTTTATAGGTGTGTGAACAAAATTCTATAAACGAAATTTTTTTTGTGTCTATTAAAAGTGACTGTGAAATATAAATTCCTATCAAACAAGGTGTTTTTTTAAAAGTGAATTCAGTGAAAGAAGTATTAATCCGATTATTAAGAAATTCTTTTGAAAATTATTCTTATTTTAGACCTAAAAATTGGAAATATGGTGTGAAATAGAAAAATTAGAAAAATTAAATTTCAAAAATTGAA
The DNA here is from genome assembly GCF_027579735.1 of Bombina bombina. NCBI lineage: Eukaryota > Metazoa > Chordata > Amphibia > Anura > Bombinatoridae > Bombina > Bombina bombina. The sequence goes on from NC_069504.1 coordinate 206,952,343, forward strand.
TTTAAAAAAGCTTTAGTCAATCTGCTTGATGGGTGACGTCCAAAGCTGATTAGTATTAATAAATCTTAATGTTATGTATCTAATAGTGTAGATAGTGTTGATATAAAATCAAATATGAACGAAAGATTCAGAATATATTTCTAATTGGAAAATATACCTTCAGTCAAAGTGTTTGAAGAGTGAGGTCACACAATTGGTGATAGTACTGTTGATATAACTGTATTAATACAAATGTTTGTAAATAGTGTACAATAAGAGAGAGTGGATCTAAAACAGGAGATAAAGGAAAAACTGCAAAAGTAAATGTGAAAGATACTAACACTCTCAGGCTCTGTAGCTGACCCAGAACATTAGCGAATCTCCAAAACGCTAATGTGAGAAAACATGGAAAAGAGGTGCAGGGTAGCGCTAATGAAAGCACAGAGCTCAATTTGTATATGGTATATCTATACTAATATGGTGATGTATAAAAAATATATGTCTAAAAAAGATAATAACTATGTGAATCTTTAAAAATTTATTATACAATAATGGTATAATCATATAACAATAGTGCCGGCACTGATTAGAACAGTATAAAAAAAGGACATAAACATAAAATACATAAACAATGGGTGTTGATTTCAAGTAATATTGGCAAAAGATAAAAATGGCAAGAGAAAAAGTTAGCTTGCTAAGTATTTTGGCAGCCTAAACTTCAAATGTGTCCGTATTGGATAATTCACAAATGTTCTCATATAGGGCACATTAAATTACCGTCTCTGCTATGTGTGGAGTTGTCCGTTGTTTTTATTAAGTCCCGTGACTTTGTGCAGAGTGATTCTCCTGGTGTAAGTAGAGCAAGTATTAATGTAGAGAGCACGCTGGTAATTGTAATCCTTCAGTGCTTGCTGTGAGTGATCCTGTAGCGTCCTAGGGTAATGGCCACAGTGGCAGATGTAAGGGTAGGTCCTGGGACCGAAGGTATTAGCTGGTTTCTGATGCTTTGTTTGACAGCTGTACCAAACGAGTCCTATTACCCTTACAGTATCAGAGTCGGGAGTGTGCTTCAAACCCCAGATGTATTGCGGTAATCATAAGGTGGACACAAGCGGTAGGCAGATCATGGGCCGGTTAATTAAGCATATATCAGCCTCTGTGTATTGTGAGAGGGATATTGCACCGTACCTACTGTAACCACTTGAATCAGAGTAGAAGTTATGTGCAGACGAGCAAATCGTGTCTTCCCCCTCTTCTGCCTCTAGTCTTCTTTTGTTTTGTGGGATTCTTTGTGGTTTTGCTGGTTCTTGGCATTCTTTTGAGGGCCCCGCTTTCACGGGGGAGTGCCCTAAAAAAGATGCTCCCTCAGATTTATTTCCTTGTTTTTCGTAATTTCTACTCAAGAATGTTCTGTCTCTATTTGGTGTTACTTGTAGGGGTTCGAATCTGTTTTTTACAGGGATTCTCCAATTTTGGTTATAGTGGTTATAGTGGTTATAGTCCCTGTAGTGTGGTAAGTCATTGTAGTTTCTTCTATTTTGTATTGGTTGTGATTCATAATTGTAATTATCTCTTCTATTATAGTTGTTCTTGTATTGGTAGTTGGATCTATAGTGTCCATAGTTGTCGTTTTTAAAATTTGGTTTATAAGGTCTTATCTGATGTTCTGTGTGTGTAAATCTGTCGTAATAGTTGTGATGAAAGTTATGTTTAGATCTGTCTTCATTCAGATACTGTGGTTCTTGGTTCCTATCATATGTGTCCCTATATGTTCCCTGATTTCTATTCCAATTAGTCCTTCTATTGGGGGTGTAAATGTGTGGTGCACTCCTTGCAGTGTAGTTAGTTTTTTCTTTCCAATTGTGTTGATTAGTGTTTGTTCCTGTTTTATTCTCATCGTGATAAGTCTGTCTTGTATTTTGCTTATCTAACTTTTTATTCTGTGGAGTTTGTAATTGGTTGTGTATTTTGGAAGAATTTTTACTAAAAATAGTAGAGAGATCTTTTTTATGGGTAATTAGTAAGTTATCTGTTGTAGTGTCACTGTGTTCTTCATTGTGGGTACTATTCTCTTCTACCCCTTTGTAATCTTCAGTGTCTCTGTTGAATTTTGAGTTTTTTTGTATAATTATATTCTCCTTCTGTTCTGAAAGTTTGCTTATGATATCTAGTTGTATTTGTTTATATTCTTCAGTGATATCTGAGTTATTAAGTGTATTTTTTAACGTATCTATCTCATTTTTGGTATCTATGAGATGAATCTGTCTTGCTTTAATAATTATTTTCATGAGTCCTAAAGATGCTGTTTCTAAGGTTTCGAACCATTCGCTGGATAATGTGTCTGGTAGGATGAATGTACAGCTCTTTTTGAGTCTTAGACCCCTCGGTACCATGTTTAAATTTATATAATTTTGTATATATTTTATCTCCAGTGTGTGTTTAATTTCTTTAAGGAGTAAATTTTCAAGGTCAGAAAAAATGTCATCTAAGTTTGATTCAGTGTGACCTTCTGGTGTAATTGTGATATTAGTGGCAATATTTTTTAGGATCTTATCCCTCTGTGCAAAGATCTCCATTTTATAGGTGTGTGAACAAAATTCTATAAACGAAATTTTTTTTGTGTCTATTAAAAGTGACTGTGAAATATAAATTCCTATCAAACAAGGTGTTTTTTTAAAAGTGAATTCAGTGAAAGAAGTATTAATCCGATTATTAAGAAATTCTTTTGAAAATTATTCTTATTTTAGACCTAAAAATTGGAAATATGGTGTGAAATAGAAAAATTAGAAAAATTAAATTTCAAAAATTGAATTTAAAAAAGCTTTAGTCAATCTGCTTGATGGGTGACGTCCAAAGCTGATTAGTATTAATAAATCTTAATGTTATGTATCTAATAGTGTAGATAGTGTTGATATAAAATCAAATATGAACGAAAGATTCAGAATATATTTCTAATTGGAAAATATACCTTCAGTCAAAGTGTTTGAAGAGTGAGGTCACACAATTGGTGATAGTACTGTTGATATAACTGTATTAATACAAATGTTTGTAAATAGTGTACAATAAGAGAGAGTGGATCTAAAACAGGAGATAAAGGAAAAACTGCAAAAGTAAATGTGAAAGATACTAACACTCTCAGGCTCTGTAGCTGACCCAGAACATTAGCGAATCTCCAAAACGCTAATGTGAGAAAACATGGAAAAGAGGTGCAGGGTAGCGCTAATGAAAGCACAGAGCTCAATTTGTATATGGTATATCTATACTAATATGGTGATGTATAAAAAATATATGTCTAAAAAAGATAATAACTATGTGAATCTTTAAAAATTTATTATACAATAATGGTATAATCATATAACAATAGTGCCGGCACTGATTAGAACAGTATAAAAAAAGGACATAAACATAAAATACATAAACAATGGGTGTTGATTTCAAGTAATATTGGCAAAAGATAAAAATGGCAAGAGAAAAAGTTAGCTTGCTAAGTATTTTGGCAGCCTAAACTTCAAATGTGTCCGTATTGGATAATTCACAAATGTTCTCATATAGGGCACATTAAATTACCGTCTCTGCTATGTGTGGAGTTGTCCGTTGTTTTTATTAAGTCCCGTGACTTTGTGCAGAGTGATTCTCCTGGTGTAAGTAGAGCAAGTATTAATGTAGAGAGCACGCTGGTAATTGTAATCCTTCAGTGCTTGCTGTGAGTGATCCTGTAGCGTCCTAGGGTAATGGCCACAGTGGCAGATGTAAGGGTAGGTCCTGGGACCGAAGGTATTAGCTGGTTTCTGATGCTTTGTTTGACAGCTGTACCAAACGAGTCCTATTACCCTTACAGTATCAGAGTCGGGAGTGTGCTTCAAACCCCAGATGTATTGCGGTAATCATAAGGTGGACACAAGCGGTAGGCAGATCATGGGCCGGTTAATTAAGCATATATCAGCCTCTGTGTATTGTGAGAGGGATATTGCACCGTACCTACTGTAACCACTTGAATCAGAGTAGAAGTTATGTGCAGACGAGCAAATCGTGTCTTCCCCCTCTTCTGCCTCTAGTCTTCTTTTGTTTTGTGGGATTCTTTGTGGTTTTGCTGGTTCTTGGCATTCTTTTGAGGGCCCCGCTTTCACGGGGGAGTGCCCTAAAAAAGATGCTCCCTCAGATTTATTTCCTTGTTTTTCGTAATTTCTACTCAAGAATGTTCTGTCTCTATTTGGTGTTACTTGTAGGGGTTCGAATCTGTTTTTTACAGGGATTCTCCAATTTTGGTTATAGTGGTTATAGTGGTTATAGTCCCTGTAGTGTGGTAAGTCATTGTAGTTTCTTCTATTTTGTATTGGTTGTGATTCATAATTGTAATTATCTCTTCTATTATAGTTGTTCTTGTATTGGTAGTTGGATCTATAGTGTCCATAGTTGTCGTTTTTAAAATTTGGTTTATAAGGTCTTATCTGATGTTCTGTGTGTGTAAATCTGTCGTAATAGTTGTGATGAAAGTTATGTTTAGATCTGTCTTCATTCAGATACTGTGGTTCTTGGTTCCTATCATATGTGTCCCTATATGTTCCCTGATTTCTATTCCAATTAGTCCTTCTATTGGGGGTGTAAATGTGTGGTGCACTCCTTGCAGTGTAGTTAGTTTTTTCTTTCCAATTGTGTTGATTAGTGTTTGTTCCTGTTTTATTCTCATCGTGATAAGTCTGTCTTGTATTTTGCTTATCTAACTTTTTATTCTGTGGAGTTTGTAATTGGTTGTGTATTTTGGAAGAATTTTTACTAAAAATAGTAGAGAGATCTTTTTTATGGGTAATTAGTAAGTTATCTGTTGTAGTGTCACTGTGTTCTTCATTGTGGGTACTATTCTCTTCTACCCCTTTGTAATCTTCAGTGTCTCTGTTGAATTTTGAGTTTTTTTTGTATAATTATATTCTCCTTCTGTTCTGAAAGTTTGCTTATGATATCTAGTTGTATTTGTTTATATTCTTCAGTGATATCTGAGTTATTAAGTGTATTTTTTAACGTATCTATCTCATTTTTGGTATCTATGAGATGAATCTGTCTTGCTTTAATAATTATTTTCATGAGTCCTAAAGATGCTGTTTCTAAGGTTTCGAACCATTCGCTGGATAATGTGTCTGGTAGGATGAATGTACAGCTCTTTTTGAGTCTTAGACCCCTCGGTACCATGTTTAAATTTATATAATTTTGTATATATTTTATCTCCAGTGTGTGTTTAATTTCTTTAAGGAGTAAATTTTCAAGGTCAGAAAAAATTTCATCTAAGTTTGATTCAGTGTGACCTTCTGGTGTAATTGTGATATTAGTGGCAATATTTTTTAGGATCTTATCCCTCTGTGCAAAGATCTCCATTTTATAGGTGTGTGAACAAAATTCTATAAACGAAAAATTTTTTGTGTCTATTAAAAGTGACTGTGAAATATAAATTCCTATCAAACAAGGTGTTTTTTTAAAAGTGAATTCAGTGAAAGAAGTATTAATCCGATTATTAAGAAATTCTTTTGAAAATTATTCTTATTTTAGACCTAAAAATTGGAAATATGGTGTGAAATAGAAAAATTAGAAAAATTAAATTTCAAAAATTGAATTTAAAAAAGCTTTAGTCAATCTGCTTGATGGGTGACGTCCAAAGCTGATTAGTATTAATAAATCTTAATGTTATGTATCTAATAGTGTAGATAGTGTTGATATAAAATCAAATATGAACGAAAGATTCAGAATATATTTCTAATTGGAAAATATACCTTCAGTCAAAGTGTTTGAAGAGTGAGGTCACACAATTGGTGATAGTACTGTTGATATAACTGTATTAATACAAATGTTTGTAAATAGTGTACAATAAGAGAGAGTGGATCTAAAACAGGAGATAAAGGAAAAACTGCAAAAGTAAATGTGAAAGATACTAACACTCTCAGGCTCTGTAGCTGACCCAGAACATTAGCGAATCTCCAAAACGCTAATGTGAGAAAACATGGAAAAGAGGTGCAGGGTAGCGCTAATGAAAGCACAGAGCTCAATTTGTATATGGTATATCTATACTAATATGGTGATGTATAAAAAATATATGTCTAAAAAAGATAATAACTATGTGAATCTTTAAAAATTTATTATACAATAATCGTATAATCATATAACAATAGTGCCGGCACTGATTAGAACAGTATAAAAAAAGGACATAAACATAACATACATAAACAATGGGTGTTGATTTCAAGTAATATTGGCAAAAGATAAAAATGGCAAGAGAAAAAGTTAGCTTGCTAAGTATTTTGGCAGCCTAAACTTCAAATGTGTCCGTATTGGATAATTCACAAATGTTCTCATATAGGGCACATTAAATTACCGTCTCTGCTATGTGTGGAGTTGTCCGTTGTTTTTATTAAGTCCCGTGACTTTGTGCAGAGTGATTCTCCTGGTGTAAGTAGAGCAAGTATTAATGTAGAGAGCACGCTGGTAATTGTAATCCTTCAGTGCTTGCTGTGAGTGATCCTGTAGCGTCCTAGGGTAATGGCCACAGTGGCAGATGTAAGGGTAGGTCCTGGGACCGAAGGTATTAGCTGGTTTCTGATGCTTTGTTTGACAGCTGTACCAAACGAGTCCTATTACCCTTACAGTATCAGAGTCGGGAGTGTGCTTCAAACCCCAGATGTATTGCGGTAATCATAAGGTGGACACAAGCGGTAGGCAGATCATGGGCCGGTTAATTAAGCATATATCAGCCTCTGTGTATTGTGAGAGGGATATTGCACCGTACCTACTGTAACCACTTGAATCAGAGTAGAAGTTATGTGCAGACGAGCAAATCGTGTCTTCCCCCTCTTCTGCCTCTAGTCTTCTTTTGTTTTGTGGGATTCTTTGTGGTTTTGCTGGTTCTTGGCATTCTTTTGAGGGCCCCGCTTTCACGGGGGAGTGCCCTAAAAAAGATGCTCCCTCAGATTTATTTCCTTGTTTTTCGTAATTTCTACTAAATCTTTTGGGGACCCGGAGATTGAGGAGCTCGCATAAAGTCACCTCATAAGGGAGTAGGTACAGTTTCCGCGGGGCCTTTCTTTGGCCCCCTCTTTTACGGGCTTGTACCCAGTCCCTTATGAGGTTGACTTTTTTCGATAAACGCAACCTCATATCTCCGAATCTCCTCATGATCTGATCCTGGGTCCTCTGGACGTCACACACCAATCTAACCACATTGGTGATAGACTCCCAGAGGGCCTTCTTAACAGGCGCATCTGTCGAGCTCCTCTTGTTCCCAAACAGCTGGGGATAAAAGTCCTTGACGGCGTGGACCAGTGCAGCGCTCTCCTCCTTGGTGAACCTGGGAACTGACATGCCTGCTGGGTTGTCTTCGAAAATATATATATAAGAAATATATCGAGTACGCCTGCAGGCATTAGAGAACTGACAAAGATGGCAACGTGTAATGGACTTTTATATGGTGAAGTAAACATGAGATGCACCATGGGACAAGTTATCTGTACATCTGATTGGATAAAAGTTTGAAATATTGTTATAATGTCTGTGAGACCATCCTGACTCAAGTTGTGTTTGTGTGATGAACTCTGATTGGCCGTTCCTTAATGTTTCATATCTTAGTAACTTCCTTACACATACCGCTTGGTGGTGCTGTTACTTCATTTTTCATGTAGATTTATTTGTAACTCATGGGCCTGTCATGCGGATATGTGTGACGCAGATTTAATATCCGTGATCCGTTAAATATTAATGATTAAATACTCTTTAAAATCTAATACTGTCACATTATTAAATGTTGTCGACATTTCTCGGTTTAATAACGGTCTGTTTCTTTAATACAAATACACATTTAATATTGTATGTCTTTATTGTTCTTTAAATAAATTTATTGACTTATTGTGAAGTATTGACATTGCTCTATTAAATGTATTTATAATGCACATTGATTGTGTGCTATTGCGTGACATTAGACTCTAATGTTTAAAGATGCTAATCTGGTGTTTCAAGATGCGTTTCCCACGCAATATTTCTTAATGTTAAAATTCAGGTTAGAATGTCAGTAACTTGGATAATCTGTGTATAAATGTTAAACTACAGGTTTGTTATTAGCAAATAAACCTCGAGCTTGTATTTCTCTGAAGTGCTCATATATGTTATTGTGCAATGGCGTCTTTAGTTTTAAAGAGACATTAAAAACAAACAATTGTATCAAATGATCTGTAGAGATAGAAGATTGTTTAGACTTTAAAATGTAAATCATTTTCTCTTAGTATTTATATATCCTCAACAGAAGAAATTTAAATGCACATGGTTGAGACAATCACATAAGGCATCTCTGTGCATCCACCAATCTTCATCTACTGAGCCGATCTCGATATGCTTTTCAAGCAAAGTATGTCAAGATAGGAAGATAATTAAATACACTATTTAAATCTCTTAAAGGGACACTGTCCAAACAAATTTAGCATTGGTGATTGAGCATGAAATGTTAATCAACTTTATTATTTAATCCGATTATCAAATGTTAACAGTTATCTTGTTATGTTTCTTTGCAAATCAATAATGATATTTTATATTACGGACAATTGTTTAATAAAAACCTGGGTTGTCCTTGACGATTGTTGTATCAATTATTCCAAACAATCAAGTTCTGTCCAGAGTACTCAAGCAAATAAATTAGCTATTTAATGCCTTATTTTTAAAGTAATGATAGCAACATCACAAGGAGCATTTGACAATGAGACAAGTTTTAAAGTTGATTAAAATAGTATACTCATTCAGAATGTATAAATCATTATTTTTTTTACTGTCTACCTTTAAGTATATTTTTAGTTCATGTCCCTTTAAATAAAAATTTCACAATAATGCTTAAAATATCATAAACCTAGGCACCTTCCTTTTGCTAAATTAGTCTAACATATGAGTAAAGCAAATTTAGATTAACTTCTAGATTGTTTTACACACTGACTGAAATATATTTATTAAAGGAGGTATTTTTGAGCCTTCAGCTTAGAGGGACATTAAGCTATATGTTATGTATGCATTTTGTATAATATTCTTATATTTGAACAACTTAATATGTTTTGTTATTCAATCATTATATTGTAATTATATATATATATTCTTGGATTAAATACATCTCTACATAGGCTATTTTGATGTTGATTGTTGTTTGCATATAGATGCCTTATGTAATTGACTAAGATATGTGCATTGATGTTTTTTTTTACAAGTATATTTAAAGACTGAATGTAATTCTATAGTACTTTCTAAATATGTTGAAATTCTTGTATGATATTTTTAAAAATCTATACACAATATACTTTGTGAATGTCCCTTTAAGGACCCAAACATTTTGAATTTTGATTTAACATTGACAAAATAAACAAAAGGGGAATTTAAATTCTATATAGATATTTGATGTCTAACCCAAGAGGTAAGATTTTAATAAATACATAATATTACTAAGTATAGTTAAATGACTCCACTAGAAAATTACATAGATTAACCTGGCATCCAATAACTAGCTTGGGAAAAATATCAAGTTAAATGACCTACCATTTATAAATGTAATAATTAAAAGAATTTAGAAAATAATGTTTTGAGATACCTAAGGAAGATACAAGATCTTATAAAATTATTTTTACATTCAACAACACTGTCACTTTCATGTAATTGAACCACTTCACCTTCTTAAAAGTTAAAATAAAAAACTTTTGACTACATATCCAAAATAATTTTAATATCTACATTTTCAAAAGAAAAGCATTGAAGAATCTCACTCCCCAATTAATGTTATAAAAGATATTTTAATGTAATATTCTCGGAATCATTTGATTTTCTAATATTAATGCATTATTTGATCTTATGCATGTGCTTGTCAAATAGCCAACTACCAGTCATGGGAGTCCAAGTTTTATTTATTTACAGATTATATTGATATTTAGTAGAATCTGTTCAAAAGAATGTATTTAATAATAAAATGTTTAGTATTAACATGTAAAAATAAAGTTTATAGAAAAAATAAAAATATTCCTGGAAGTCATCAGATGCCAATCTGAAATGATAAATAATAAAAATGGAACAAAGTTAATACACACGTTGTCAAATATTCCTAAAATACATTTAAAATCATATGGTGTCTATGCTCTAACTTTGATCAACATTTTTTAAAGATAATTATTAAATTGATTTAAAAAATAATTAAATACATACACCATTATATTGTTGAATCAAAATTCTATTTAAATATCCAAAATTCAAATTATACATAATAATGTATATCACATTTCAACAATATATGTATGCTGAACATAAATGTAATATTTCATGTCCATTCAAATACCTCTATATCAACTATAATATGTATTCCTTTTTCGGATTGTGATCCCTAAATATCTAATGATGAAATAAGTATGACTAATGTATGTAAGCTAACAATAATCAACATTCTTCATGTGATTCTTAACTAGCATGCACCAACCTGGATAATGCATGGTCTTTGAAAGTCAATTCAGGGGTAAACAGTTGATCTTCAATAGGTGTCTTATTCATCAGTTCATTAAATAGAGGACTGGGAAATACCATCTACAAAATAGAAAATCATCTAAGTGTCTCCAATAGGATGTCTCCACAGCCTTATTCTATCAAATAGTTTGCACTTACCATGTGAACATGTCTTTGTATGGTTTTCAAGGTCAGCAGAATTGAAAGATAATGCCAGACATGATCCCATTGGTATACTTCAATTTCAATCTTGGCTTTTTCCCCACTGTCAGTCTGGGCAATCTTCACTGTCAGGCTTCTAATTGTTCCCTTTCAGTCTTTAGATTAAGTCATCTCCCTAATGGAAGAAATATTTTAAATAAAATGCATACAAGTGTGTGAATCAGTTCTGTACCCCTCTCCCACCCCCCATTTCATAATAAATTTATGTCACTAGCTTACTAAGCCTGTGTATCAACCTGTGTTATTTTCTATCAAGTGTGAAGATGAGTCATATTGAGCAGAACAAACCTCTGTGTGACATTGAACCATAGTCATTCTAGAGTATCCCTTTCTGATTATGTACATTTTAAGTAATGTGTAAACAAAATTATATTTTTAAAAATGTATGCCATATGATGTATTTGTGTACAATTCATGCCAGCAACAGTCCATACATTTCTACTTACCATCTGATGTCCTCTTTAAAAACCAGGTGGCAAAGACTCGCTATAGGACCCAATGCCCAGAGCATCACCTATATGAATAAATTTAAAAATTATTCTAACATTTGATCAATCCTAACATGTTTGCACAATTCTCTACTTGTCATTTCCCTAGAGTTCACATCTATTGAAAATACTCCAGTCTAACTTCTATTCTTTACCGTCTAAAGTGGCGGTTGATGACGTCTGCTCTGACATCAAGTCCCTCGTCCTGGAATTCCCCCTCTAGAACAGGATCATCCTCCTCATCTCTGAGGAGGTCTCTGTCCACCGGGACGGCCTGCAGCATCCCAGCCCGCTGTGCAATATTATGCAGGACGCTACAGGCTACAACGATCTTAGCCACCTTCTTGCTCCTCCAGAACGGTCCAGGCACCTGAATCTCATCTTCAGGAGCCCGAACATCCTTTCAACCACCGCCCTGGTTCTCTTATGAGCCCTATTGTAGCGCTCCTCAGACACATCAGTCGGGCTACGCAAGGGGGTAATGAGCCAAGGCCGGCTCATGTACCCAGAATCACCTATAAATTATGAACAGAACATAATTCAAACAGAATCCTTAAACTAGTATATTGTTTTAGAAATATTTTTTTGTACACGATAATCCATATTAAAAGTTTTCAGAAACATCCAAAAAATAAATTTCTATATTATTCTGTATCTTCCCATTTCAGCTAAGACATGTTACATATGCATATTTCTCATAAAACAAACCTTGTGTAAAATGCTAACTACATGGTTACATTGCATTCTCTATCTGAGCACTTAAGGTAAGACATGCTACATATCTGCATTGAACTAAAACTAGACATTAGCGGAAAGAGAAAATGACAGGGTTAAATTGCATGAGATAATATCTTCCCATTTCAGCTAAGACATGCTACATATGCGTATTTCTCATAAAACAAACCTTGTGTAAAATGCTAACTACATGGTTACATTGCATTCTCTATCTGAGCACTTAAGGTAAGACATGCTACATATCTGCATTGAACTAAAACTAGACATTAGCGGAAAGAGACAATGACAGGGTTAAATTGCATGAGATAATATCTTCCCATTTCAGCTAAGACATGCTACATATGCGTATTTCTCATAAAACAAACCTTGTGTAAAATGCTAACTACATGGTTACATTGCATTCTCTATCTGAGCACTTAAGGTAAGACATGCTACATATCTGCATTGAACTAAAACTAGACATTAGCGGAAAGAGACAATGACAGGGTTAAATTGCATGAGATAATATCTTCCCATTTCAGCTAAGACATGCTACATATGCGTATTTCTCATAAAACAAACCTTGTGTAAAATGCTAACTACATGGTTACATTGCATTCTCTATCTGAGCACTTAAGGTAAGACATGCTACATATCTGCATTTAAATAAAAGTAAACATTAGCGTCGGTAAATAACAAATGGTTAAATTGCATCCTATAGCTGAACATGACGCTAACATTTAAAAACTACAGGGGCAATTATCAAACTAATTAACCATGTTGTGCACAAATACTCACCAACGAGATAACCAGGGGGCATTTGTCTTTCCTCAAACTGTCTCCACAGGGACGACAGAGAGAGGATGCGGGCATCATGACAAGCCCCTCCAAAATTCGCATACACATGCATAATCCTCATCCGTGCGTCACAAACATACTGCACGTTGAGGCTATGAAAATGTTTGCGATTTCTGAAGGGCAAGTCATCAATTGGAGCACGCAGCGCAATGTGGGTACAATCTATGGCTCCCAAGACATTGGGCAATTGAGCAATATCAAAGAATTCCCGCTTCAGGCGCCTCCAATCACCATCATTCTGTGGGAATCCTATGTATTGCTTACTGATACGTACCATGGCGTCCAGAAAGTTATCAAACACCACAGAGAATGTACCTTGAGCCAGGCCATGCATGTACAGTTCTCCTGATTGAAAACTCCCGGAGGCCAGGACGTATAGACAGCTTAGCATCTTACTCATGGGGGGAACAGCAGTCCTTATTTGTATACGTGGCTCCAAATGAGGTTTAAGAAGCTCGTAAAGGCCAATGAGCTGTTCGCGATCGAGCCGATACTTATCAAAAACCTCAAAGTCGCTCATGTTTTCCAAGGTGGGTCTCACCCTGTAGACAGGAGGACCTCGAACCAGACGACCCCTTTGTCTCGGTCTGAGCCGCCGAGGCTGCCTGATTCGACCAACAGCTAGTTCACCAATAGCAGCACCAGCAGTGTCTACCATGTCATCGTCATCCATCTTTCAAAACAGCGTAACAAGGTAAGCACTTGATCTGATGTGGATCACAAGTGATGCTTTGGCCATGTTGTTTGGGGGATTTATAGTACAATTAGTCCAATGGTATTGAGTTTGTAATGATTGCTGATTGTAATCACTTGTTTGTATGTGAGCGGCGCGAATGCTTTCACAGTGGGCGTTGTATTTTTTTTGGCTGAAATGTTGTTTTCCGCCAATAAATCTCAATGTGAAAGTGTCAAATATCACACATACAGTGCATGTTTGTAATGTTTGTTCATATGCGTAATCAATATTTCTTAAACGCGATCTTATAGTAACAAGCACACGTCCAGGCTAACGTGAATGAAAGTGCATAGTTGTGTATAATGTGCATCGAATGTGATCAATCAATGTTGCTGCAATATTGTTTGTAAACGATAAAGTAACATCTGCCATCTGTAGTATTGTATATATATGAGTGATTGCCGAGCAGTCAATATTGTATGCGTCCCTTTAAAATCGCAATAATAATTCAGAACTTCCCGTCTGACATCTGTAGTATTGTATATATAAGTGATTGCCGAGCAGTCAATATTGTATGCGTCCCTTTCAAATCGCAATAATAATTCCGAACTTCCGGCTGTCATCTGCAGTATTGTATATATAAGTGATTGCCGAGCAGTCAATATTGTATGCGTCCCTTTCAAATCGCAATAAGAATTCTGAACTTCCGGCTGTCATCTGTAGTATTGTATATATAAGTGATTGCCGAGCTGTCAATATTGTATGCGTCCCTTTCAAATCGCACTAATACTGAATAACTTCCGGCTGTCATCTGTAGTATTGTATATATAAGTGATTGCCGAGCTGTCAATATTGTACGCGTCCCTTTAAAATCGCAATAAGAATTCAGAACTTCCCGTCTGACATCTGTAGTATTGTATATATACGTGATTGCCGAGCTGTCAATATTGTACGCGTCCCTTTCAAATCGCAATAATAATTCCGAACTTCCCGTCTGCCATCTGTAGTATTGTATATATAAGTGATTTTCGATCTGACAATATTGTATGCGTCCCATAAAAATGGCACTAATACTGAATAACTTCCGGCTGCCATCTGTAGTATTATATATATAATTGATTTGCGATCTGACAATATTTATTAATTGTCCCATTGAAATTTCCCTAATAATGCTGTTCAAAAGTGTGGTTTACGTATATGTTGTATAGTAGTATTGAGTGTTAAAGTTCCTAAAGGGGCGGTACAGTGGTGAATCTGTGATGTGTATGGTTGAATCTTGTAATGACGTCATGATATTCTTAACCTGCCTATGTAGTTCTTAAATCCTCATTGTGTTGTTGTATTGTGCTACATTGTTATTGTGTGCTGAATAAAATCTAAATGTGTGCTTTGTGGTTGCGTGATGGGTGATGCGTGTTATGTACATGTACGTATATATTGTGATTGTGTCCCACATATGCTGACTTCTATATAGCGGTGTGGCATTGTTGTTCCTTCCCATAAAGTGACATCTGTAATCTGGTGTAATGATGTTTTTGTTGTAGGTAATTCCTAATGGTTTATTGTGATGGAATCATGATGTTAAAAGTACAGTCAAATCCATATGTTGTGTTTTGTGATTCCTGTAGAGAATGTAATGTGTTTGTCCCCCATCATTTGAATGCACATGTATGAGTGAATGTTAAAAGTAATATATGTGCATCCATGAGTGATCATGTGTTAAGCCTATGTAGATATGCAGTTGCTGCAAGCATATGAGTTGAATAACATAAATGCAATAATAAAGGTAAATGAGAGGTGTTTCCCATTGTGTACTGTATGTGAATCCAGAAATGTTTAGTGAATTTTATTTTAATTTTAAATGTAATTTTATTTAAATAATAATGTGTTACTAGTGATGTGGATTTGTAGTTGATGTAATCTAAAAGTGTGAAACAATTTTATGGTGTTGTGAATATTCAATAATTAAAAACCATAAATCCACCATAGGGAAATAGTCATTTCTTAATCTATTTATTATAGCTGGGTCTAACGCATGAAATCATGTATTTTCTAGCGCTGGTATTTGGAGTTTTTCAGTCTACGCTATTTGCGTGCGTTAGGGAAATGAGGGTTTCGCGTGCACGAGCACGTCTTCCCAATAGAAGTCAATGGAGGCTCTAAAGATTTCCAAATTTTTTTTCTAAGACTGGTTTTCCTCGTAAAGTGAGTGACGTCATGAGCTTGTGTGAAAAAGTAACTAAATCGTGTTCTTTTTGTAATAAATAAATAATTTGTGTAGGTCATGTGGTGTATATTGTTTGTATGCATCGATGAGTGTATGTTTGTGATAATGTTATTAGTTAGATGTAGGTATATGAGGGTCTTTTCCCGTGTGTCAATGTAAGTCAATGGGAAAATGGATTTGTGTTGTTTTTTTTCAAACACCCGAGATCTCGCAACTTTAATCCTTTGTATTTTGCAGAAAAAATATTAAATATGAAAAATAAATATAGTGTCGTGTTTGTATGAGTGTAAGTGTAGTTTGTGTAATATTTTTAATTTGATTCGTGGAATTTAATTTTGTTGGTATATGTTTACTACTGGGACTGAGGTGGCAATAGAAATGTGAGCGTTAGGTGTTTTTTGAGTGGCGGTAAATAAACTCTAAATACCGGAGTGCGTAAGAAACCCGCGTTAGGAGCCTCTAACGCTGGTTTTCACGGCTAACGCCGAACTCCAAATCTAGGCCTATATTTGCTAGCTATAATAAAAATACTAGCCAGGAATAAATCCTCAAAATATGTACCTTTCTATTGTATGTATGTAGCCTCTGTAATTCCTATAACATAAGTTATATTATATATATCGGTCATTGATTGTAAACCTTGTACATATAAGTAACACATAATCTGACTAGAATCAAAGTATGAGGTATTATTAATCCTATAAGACAAAATATATATATATGTATGGATGATTGTTACAACCTCAATATAGAGTATATATATTTAAACTATGTACACAAAGTGAAAAAACTATAAAATGTATAAATGTTTATCAAATGACTATGTTGTTAGTTATACAAAGTTATAGTAAAGAATGTCAGTTTTTTGATGTTTGACCCTAAGTAATGGAATACAGTATATTTACCAGCTGTATATGTAGATACAAAGTCTAAGTAAATAGATCAAGATCCCTTCTCATATTCAGTCCTTGTGGGTTGCTTGTTTCTAGTGAGAATATCCAAAAGACCTCTCTTTTGTTTAATTTATCTTCCCTATTCCCTCCTCGTCTCCAGTGGGGAACATGGTCTATCCCTTGCAATGATAAACTAGACATATCAGAGTCTTGCAAGTTTTTAAAATGTCTGGATATTGGGGTATCAGATTTTTCATCTTTACCAGAACGCAGATGTTCCAGAAACCTGTCCTTGATGGGGCGTTTCGTTTTGCCTACATATTGGATATTACAAATGAGGCACGTTAATAAATATACAACATGTGTGTTATTACAGTTAATGTAAAAATTTATCTTATGTTCATATTGTGTCGTGCTTGAGTGAAAAACATTTCCCTAACTTTGGAGGAATTTATATTCCACACATGGCGTTACAGGAAAATGGGACAAAATAAATAAGGAAATATAATATATATATATATATATATTTATATATATATATAATACTGTATATACAATTTATCATTTAATATCAAAGGTCTTTGGCTGCAGACTGGAGCTCCACTCTAGACAGGAAACGTGACCTCGACTCATTTTTTTTTTTTTTTAATCAACTTTAATGTAGCAAACAACCAATAGACACAATAATTCTGGAAAATAAACATTTTGCATGCTTTCTTGTTCTTATTGTTCATTCACAGTGGTTTATGCTTGATTTTCATTTATAAGGTTAAATAAGCTGATTCATTACATTAATATATGTCCTATTACGGCAAAGTATAAGCAATGAATAATGAATATTTGAAGTTGTAAATACATCATGTTAGGAAATGTTACCGTGTAGATAATACATGAAAACTCAAGATGATGGTAGAATTAATCCTGTTATTTATAACTTCCAATAATCATTACAATACATTGTACTTTGCCCTAACAGGAGATATGTTAATGTAACAAATCACCTTATTTAACCATATAAACCATATAAATGAAAATCAAGCATAAACCACTATGAATGAACATTAAGAACAAGAAAGCATGCAAAATGTTTAGTTTTCAGAATTATTGTGTCTATTCGTTGTTTGCTACGTTAAAGTTGATTTAAAGGACCAGTCAACACATTAGATTTGCATAATCAACAAATGCAAGATAACAAGACAATGCAATAGCACTTAGTCTGAACTTCAAATGAGTAGTAGATTTTTTTATAACAAATTTCAAAGTTATGTATATTTCCACTCCCCTTGTACCATGTGATGGCAATCAGCCAATCACAAATGCATATACGTATAGTCTGTGAATTCTTGCACATGCTCAGTAGGATCTGGTAAATATAAAAGACTGTGCACATTTTTTTTAATGGAAGTAAATTGGAAAGTTGTTTAAAATTACATGCTGTATCTGAATCATAAAAATTTAATTTAACCTGAGTGTCCCTTTAAGAAAACAAACAAAATTAAACTTAGGGCTCCATGTACTAAAGCGTAAATTTTCTCGCCGACAACGTGTCTGGTCGACTCGCTCAAACTCGCAGCTAGCGAGATGCTGCCCGCCCACCATATGAACTAAAAAACAGCCTAAAAAATCTTGCGTCTAATCCGCATCGAGCGCAGGCGAATGATTCATACATCTGATGCCTCGCTAGTTGCGAATGTACTATTATTTGCTTACAACTTGTCAGTCATGTTTGTCCCACGTGACTGTAGGTGTCAGAAACGTCGGATTTGTCGCTGGAACTTATTGCAGCACTATATAAAGTACAATTTATCTATTTTGTCAGACTTCATAATTCCCGAACCTGAAGCTTTTCGAAGACTTTTATTTTCAAGGGAATGGCCCGTGAACGAGCCGTCACTGGATCTAGAAAATGTGCGATTTGAGCATATAAATTCAATATTGAATGTTGATCCAGACGGAACCTTTGAATAACCTCTCTATCGGAAAGGGCATCTAAAGGAACCCGAGGAAGGAATACGCGCTGTACCCGTAATCTCCTTCTTCTAACCACATTTTCTATGGCATCAGGTTCACAAATTTGCCTTTTACCCCTGATTTGCATCAGACGAAGAATATACAGTTGAAGAAGTGTCTCCATGGCTAGCAGGATCAACAGTGAGTAAAGATTCAAGTGTATTCTCCCTCTTTTATATCAGTTGTAGTCGTATGTTTTATAGAGCCTATTGTTTATAGCTGCCGAGGGATTTTTCACGAGGTAAGTGCGGACAAATTCACGAGCGTATAAATAGATAGTTTAGTAATTACTGTTTTGTGCGACATTTATGTAGAGCGAGTATTTTTTAGCAGTAGAATACAAGAGTTGCGGACAAGTTCGCTCGACATTTGTAAATGTAACTTTTTCACTGAATTCGGGGCATAGTACATACCGTTATTGATCCGCACGCAGAAATTTAGAAGGAAATAGTCACGAAGACCTCGCAGACAGCTTAGTACATGGAGCCCTTAGAGTAGAGGTCACGTTTCCTGTCTAGAGTAGAGCTCCAGTCTGCAGCCAGACCCTTTTCTTTTATATTGCCATCTCAAAGTGTTTAATGTCCCTTTAAGTGCATGTTATGCATTTAGATAATTAAGTGAAAAAATGCATTCAAACACATTAGATAGTGATAATAAATAGTTAATCATTAAGCCACCATGTTCAGCATAGCTAGTAGGCGCTTCATAATTCAAAGTCAACTATAAACATAACAAGATTTATAACATTAAAAATAATAATGATTTGAGCAAACCACCATAGATTCAGCTTTGTAACTAAGGAAACGGTAACATGTTTATTTTGAAATTTAGATTAAAGCAATGGGTTAACTGAGTGCCTGAATACATGGTTAAAGAATGGTTATAATGCAGTGCAAACATACAAGCTAAGTAATGGATTTAAGCTAATGCACCTTATAAGTTATTTATGTTTGCATTTTTACATGTGAACTACATCTATTATATGGAATTTTCCTACCTCTCTCCTTTGAACTCTTGCCAGTTTCTTCATCTTTAAATTTGTCCTGTTTTTAATCTTATCTATTTCCAAAGCCCTTGAAATACATATATTTTCTTCTCTTCTCTGTTTTTTTGAGGTAATATTTTTATTTTATTCCATGTTAATTTCGTTGTTTGTTTTTGTGTGGTTATTATCTTGTAGAATACCTCAGATGTGCTGGTTTCTCAGCAAGACAGATGAACTGCCTCAATCAGATACAAAGCATATAACTGGAGCTTTAAATAAGGACTATTTTGTTTTTTTTACCAGTATATTCCAGACTCATAATCTAAAGCCTTTTTCATCAGGATGAACAACCATAAGCTAATAGACCTCCATCAACATCATATTCTAGTCTATATGAACTGAACTTACCATTATCCATTACTACATTTGCTTGTCTGTTTTCTTACTGTACATTCAGGATGGTGTTCTGTGTTAACATTATTTATTTTAGTCACCCATGCTTCACACCAATATATTCTTTCTCAACTGATCAAAAACAAAAAAAAACAATAGAAATTAGTACTAGAAAATGAAAACTGCATTTTTCTTTTGTCAAATGAGTATATTGTTTTATGTTTATTCTTTTCACTGATTTCCCTGTCCCCCGGAATAATATTTAGATGTAGCACAAACTCTACTAGGGTAGCCTCCACTCTTGTATTCCCTTAAAGGTATATGAAACCCACATGATTCAGATGGAGTATGCGATTTAAAACTACTTTCTAATTTACTCCTATAATCATTTTTTCTTTGTTCACTTTGTATGCTTTGTTGAATGAGCAGGAATGCACTACTGATTGCTGACTGAACACATGAGTGAGCCAATGACAATCAGTATATATATGCAGCAACCAATCATCAGCTAGAACCTAGGTTCTTTGCCGCTCCTGAGCTTTCTTAGATAGAGAAAGAAGCAAATTAAATAATAGGAGTAAATTGGAAAGATGTTTAAAATGGTATGCTCTTTCTAAACCATGAAAGAAAATTTTTGGGTTTCATGTCCCTTTAAGGCGATTTAGTAGTATATCAACTTAGTTACTGTTGCAAAGAATGATTTGCCTATCATGATTATCATGATTGTTGAAGTAAAACCGATAATCCACCTTTTAAAAGCATATGACACCATAGAAGGGATGGAGGGAAAAGTAAACAAAAGCTTGCATAAACTGCCTTAAAGTATTAAACCAAGCCTCCCTGGGAGAAAGTGAAACAAATACATTTTTTAAATGTATTTTACAACAAAAGGCTGCAAAATAAATAATGAATGTATATTGCAATAATGTTTCACTTGCAATAATGAAAAATTTTATGTGTTGTTAATTTTAAGTTTAATGGTCCTTTAATAAATTTGAAAGTGATTCGAAATTTACAAAACTTTATAAAGAAGTTAAAGATCATGAAGAAAGATTGAGATCAGATATTAAATTATGCAAATGTAAGACACTTTTGCGGGATCAAGATGATTACAAGAAAAATAAAGTGTAAACATATGTGCAGACCAAGGGATCTTATGATTCAGGAACAGACAGTTCCAATGTTGAGGGTAATGCATCACAGACAAAAAAACGTAAGTGGTTCTTTAAATCTGAAAGACATGGAGGAGGAAAGAAGAGGAATAGGCAGAGGAGGTTTAGATTAGAGAGGGACAAGGAGGGATCATTCACTGGGGAGATCATCACCACAACATCATTGGAGAATGATTGATGGCACCCCAACTGATGATGATCTCCAGATTGTGAATATCATCTTTTCCCCTAAATTTGGCCCATGTGAGTTTACTAAAGAAAAGATTGTCATTTTTTCCCTCTAATGCCCTGGATAAATTTACTTTAATGAAGTTGTTCATCTTTACGCTAAAAAGTTAGTTCTTTCCCAAGTTATGAAGAAAACTGATAATGAGAAATCCTTGGTGATTTTGGATTATTCAGATGTTGACACTTTGGAAGTTTTAAACTCCTTGTTGGTTGATAGTGGAGAAAGTAGTGAGAATACATCTTCTGCGATTTCTCCTTTTCTTTAGTTCAGCAGTGCAGTTTTTTGTACAAGCGGTTGAAAAGGATATAGAGAAAATGTAATTAACAGGGATTATAGATGATAATTTATATATAGTTGAAAAAAATCTTTAAATTAACATAGGAATGTACCTAATTTGGTGATAAAAATGGCAGATAAGGGAGGAAATGTAGTACTTATGAATGAATCAATGTATTTAAAGAAAGCAAAAAGTCAACTTAATAATAAAGTTTAGATATGGTTTAGATATAAACCAATTGAGGAAATGCAGCTTTATTCATGTTAAATCAAGTTCAATTGGATGGATTGATTACAAATAGAGAATTTGATTTCCTTTATACTTAACGTCCCCTTCTGTTAAATTTTCATGTATTACCTAAGTTACATAAGAATACAAAAAATCCCTTAGCTTCCAGTATTGGTAGTGTTACAGAAAATGTTGTACAAACCCTTCCTACTTATGTTAAAAACATTTCAGATTTATGATATAATATGTAGAGCGCCTAAAGTATAAGGCTAGGGTGGCAGGAGAAATCTATATTTATTAGACAGTGAGCCGTATGAATATAATTAAAAACATGGATCCATGTCAGAACAATAAAATACAATAAAATATATAAGTTAAAAACAACAGTTGAAAGTAACAGTTATTAAATGGCAAATAAAGGTGCGGTTGAGATGGCTTCCTAAAGTATAAAATAACACAGTTTATAGTTAATAAGATGCACCTTATGTTATAAATCCCAAAATAAATCCTTTAAGATCCTAGAAAGTATTCCAGTGAAATAATATATTAAGTAAATACTGTAGCTATGTGTTCCAAAAAAAATCAGTGAAAAAGTCAGTGTAAAATTAGATAAAAAAATAATCTTCAAAAAGTCAAAAGTGAACTATGCAAAAACTTGCTGTGAAAAATAGTGTGAAAAAATGCCAAATGTGAAATGTTATCCAAAGTGAGATCCCTCTGTGGGATTGGATCATGAGTTTCCTTGCTGTCCTGGATATTGAAGTGTGGTTTTCCAAATGTAACCTGTAAAAAATATAAAAAATAGTGCAATACAGCTATATCACCTTTATAGGGTATTGAACATAGGCTTACCAGTAACTGTCCCAGAAGTGGGCCTTTATCAAGACTAAAAACTGTTTGTTTCTGGTATCTTTATATAGGGAGATAAATGTATCCTTAATTGCTGTAAGTGTGTTTGGGCACCAAATGTTGAGTTCCGCCACCTTCCTATTTGTCATCATTACGGTGGTAAATCGTTTAGCCGGAAATATCATCTCTCACAGGAAGTGACATTACATCTTCACGTCACTTACGTTTTTCACGTTTTTATTGGATATCATAATTTCACATTGTGCTGATTCGAGACATCGCTATACATCTGCCGGCACGCTGTCAGTGTTATCGCATGTGTATTATGTCAATTTACTCGGCACCATCATTTTTTGTTTCGTTTAAGCATTAGCGTTATTTCCGATTAACAGGTGTGTGTTACACATATGTGTGTGATACATGTTAATCATCAATAAATGCTAAAAAGTGTCACAAATCATAAAATACAGTATAGATGCTGATACAGCAAGATTGTAATACAAATATGTCATAAAAGCTCCAAAGTTGGTCACATGCTAAATTATAATAAAGTAAAAAGATAATAAAATTGTTATCTCATAAAATACAGTATACATGGAAATGTGATGGAAATAGCAATAAAATTTAAATTAAAATTGAAACGTGAAAAAATATGATTTTCTCCTGAGATCAACATAAAACATCCGTTTATTCAAACATTCTTTAAAAACAAGTTAGAAGCTTGCAGACAGCAGGTTTGTGGTCAGCGCACTTTTTGCATTTTAAAATTGAAACATCCCAGATATAATAGAAACTTGCTAAAAGTCACTAAAAATAGTAAAGAATGAGCTAGAAGTCATCATACAGGTGTGGATGACTCACAATAAGTGTTATATTAATGTGTTGAATAAAGGATAATATCAAACTGGTTTATGGGACTGGAAATACCCATACATGTATAGCTAACTCAAATAAATATATTATGAATATATGAGATGTAACAGGGAATGTGAAATGATGATGGTTTCAAACTAGCTTATGTGGCTAGTGGATGAAAGAAATCAGAGATTGCACTATAGTCTCTTGGAAGTGGCTAAGTGGGCTTCTAAGAATATTTTGCCCTTAAGAGAAGTATAACATTAAACAGAGATATAGCAAAATTTAACAGACCATCATTTTTGGACACATGCGAAGCCTTATGAAGACTAGTAAGAGGATATAGGGGGTATAAGTGTCACCTATGGGCTAGGGAATTCAAAGATGCTATAGCTCTAGAGGAACTAGATCTCTTATCTTATACATTATATCCAAGATGGCTCTCAAATAACTATACTTAAAGACTAGTATGATCATACATGTAATTATTAGTAGTGTTTGATTACTTCATCTATCTACAGCATTCAAGCTTTTGTGTTCAGGAGGTGTGAGAGTTCATCTTTGTTATTAAGGCCTTTGGGGTATAGACAATCCAAATTAAATATCCATTTTGATTCTGTAATAAGCAATCTTTTCTCATAATCTCCTCCTCTCCAGTTTCTTCTAACTTTCTGAATGCAAAGGAAACTGAGGTTTCTGTTGCTTCCATGGGGTTTTAATGTGAAGTGTTTATAAAGTGGTGTCTCTATGTTGTTTTTTTCAGTCAAAAGTAGGTATTCCCTAATTCTGTCTTTCAATGGTCTTTATGTCTGCCGTACATATTGTAGTCCACATGGGCATTTGTTTACTTAGATTACGCCTTTATCTTGGCATCTGATGAGATCATTTATTTCATATTTAACTTTCGTATTGTTAGAAAAGAACTGATTTGTCTTTATGCTACATTTACATGCCTTACAGCTTGGACAGGGAAAAAACCCTTTAATCCTCTTGCATTGGAAGCCACTTACAACTTGTCTCTTTTGTTTTGATATGCTAGTGTTTCTCAAACTATTTGTTTTACTGTATATAAACCTCGGTTGAGCTATCAATCTTTCTCCAATGATATTATCATTTTTGAGAAGTGACCAGTGTTTTCGGAATATCTTTTTAATTATATGTTTGTTTTCACTGTATTAAGTGGTCATAGGGACATTAATTATCTCTTCCTTAGACCTTTTTGGGGTTCTGGCTTTGTATCTTATGAGATATTTATGGTCTATTTCCCTTACTTTGTTGATCTTCATATTCAGTATATCCTCGTCATACCCTCTTTTAATCAATCTGTTTTTTAATATAATAGCTTGCTCTTCCCATTTATCTGGATTTGAGCAATTTTTCTTGATCCTAAGTAATTGCCCTTCAGGGATGTTTGATTTCCAATTATCATGGTGGCAGCTTAGCTTGTGTATATAGTTGTTACAATCAACATCCTTAAAAAATGTTAATGTTTCTACTTTCCCATCTTCTATTTCTATTTTCAAGTCTAGGAAATTTATCTCAGTGTAACTATATTCATGAGTGAATTTTAGATTAACTTAATTTTTATTCATTATGTTTATAGTGTGTTTGAGATCTTCCAGCGTGCCTTACCATATAACGATAATATCATCTATGTATCTTTGATACAGGACCAGGTCTGTGCTCGCTGGGCAAGAATCCCAAAATATGCATTCCCACTTGCCCATATATAAATTTGTATTGCTTGGTGTGAACCTTGTCCCTATTGCTGTACCACATATCTGTTTGTTTACTGGTAAACCTATGCCCAATACCCTATTAAGGTCATATACCTGCATTGCACTATTTTTTATATTTTTTACAGTTTACATTTGGAAAACCACAAACTATCCAGGACAGCAAGGAGACTCATGATCCAATCCCACAGAGGGATCTCACTTTGGGTAACACTTCACATTCGGCATTTTTTCACTCTATTTTTTACAGCAAGTTTTTGCATAGTTCCCTTTTGACTTTTTGAAGATTATTTTTTTATCTACTTTTACACTGACATTTTCACAGATTTTTTTGGAACACATAGCTACAGCATTTACTTAACACATTCTTTCACTGGAATACTTTCTAGGCTCTTTATTTTAGGATTTATTTGGGGATTTATTACATAAGGTGCATCTTATTAACTATAAACTGTGTTATTTTCTACTTTAGGAAGCCATCTCAACTGCACCTTCATTTACCATTTTATAATTGTTACTTTCAACGGTTGTTTTTAAACTTATATATTTTATTGTTCTGACATGGATCTGTGTTTTTAATTATATTCATACGGCTCACTGTCTAATAAAAATAATTTTTTCCTGCCACCCTAGCCTTATACTTTAGGCGCTCTTTACTTATTATATCATATATTCCTATCTGCAAGGTTTGCTAGTAAACCTTTTGTACAAGAGCTATAGGGGCCCTCCTCCAGTGCTTAGTCTTCCACACCTATTGATATAGACATTTCAGATATACTAAGGACATTAGATTGATTAACAGTAGCAGAGAATACTCAGTTGGACTCTTTAGATGTTGAATGATTATATTCATCCATTCCCCATGAAGTAGGTTTAGCTGCATCAGAGTCCTTTTTGGATAGCAGTGGGAATCATTTAAAAAAACACACTAAGTTTGTCATAGATCTACTAAGATTTGTGTTGGAAAACAGTTTTTTCTCTTTTGATTAAGCAATGTTTAGACAGATTAGAGGCACGGCTATGGGGGCAATTTGTGCTCCCACTTATGCATGCTTACAGGTTTGGATTATCAGGTCAGAGGTAAACATCAGTCCAGGAAAGGACCCAGAGGCTGAGAAGTGGCTAGAAGTAACACTGTCCCAGCTCCCTAAATAGAACCAATGACTTGACTAACTCAGATTTCACTGAATGAAAATAATACTGTAGAAAACCAAGGATATGTGCAAGTACACAGGAAGAGTTGACAGACAGGCAGTTAGTCAGAAACAAGCCGGACAGTAAGGCACCAAAACAGGAGGCAGGAGAGGAGTCTGGGACATGCCAAAGTCAGGATCCTGGAAGACAAAATCAGTTCCAAATCAGCAGGCAAGAGAATAGTCAGAAGGCATTCCAAAAGGTCAAAAGGCAGGCAGCAAACAGCAGTGGTTCAAATTCAGGCAAAGGTCAGCAACAGTATAAGGAAAAAGTAATAGCACAGGAACAGATCTAGTCCTATACATGGGCAATGGCAGGAAGCAGCCTTTTATAGGCTGCTGATTAGGTAACCGCCTGCAGCTGACTGGCAGATGGAGCTAGAGAGCCAGCAGGCAGTAGGATTCAATCATCATCACAAAAATTAGAGCCCTCCAGTGTCTCAAATAAATAAGCCAATGTCCAGAGGCTGGAGGTTCCAGGATCAATTCCAGGCATGCTCTGACATCGACAACTTAAATCATATTGTTGAATAATCTATGGGGATTATGCTAAAGTACATGGATGATTTTTTCATTCTGTGGAATAATTCAATTGGGGCTTTAAAAAGATTTGTAGATCTATTAAATACAAATTAGTACAATATTTTGTTAACTTACAATGTACTGTAGATGCAAAGGAACTAGAATTTCTTGACATAAAAATAAAGAAAAATGGCAATATGTTGGTGACTGAAAATTTTAGAAAATCCACTGTAACTAACAGTTTGTTAGAAGCCTCAAGTAAGCACCAAGTTCAATTACAATTAAGTATTCCCTATGCCCGATTTTTGAGGTTAAAAAGGAATTGTTCTACAAAAAAAGTTTTGATAGTAATGTAGCAGGAATGTGACACGTGAACATCTATTGTATGGAGAACACATAAAAAAAATCAGATAATAAAGTAAGGCTTATGATGCAAAATAATAGCTATTGGTCTCATGTCTGACATATTCTTCAAAATAATTGACACTAGTTGCTGAAAAAACATTGCAAAAGTAGTGGGAGATTTCCCATTGCTTACTGATCGGTGATCACCCAATTTAAAGAATAGATTATTTTACAGTGATTTTTCTCCTTAACTATAGATTGGCTAAAATCTAAAAATACATTTCCTAAAAGATGTTTTCCATGTGGCAAATGTGTATATTGTAAATACAGAGTGAAGACAAGCACCTTTTCAAAAGGAGGTAAGGAGTATGTGATTAGCCACTTCATCAATTGTAAGAAAGTTGGAGTAGTTTATCTCTTGTACTGTTCATGCCCTGTGTTCTATGTTGGAAAAACACAGCAAATGTAGCCCAGCACTCACAGTCCAATAGCACAGTGCATGCTGCAAGGACCCTGCACAGATCCCCAAACAGCACAGCAAATTCAAATTAAAGCAACAGCACCTCCGTTATGCATCAAAAAGATATTTTAATGGTGAGATCACAGCATACAACTAAGTTTCGGTCAGCAATTGACCTTAATCATGTTATGTGTTCTATGTTGGAAAAATTTGATTTGATTTGATTTGAATAGCCAATAGAATAATAGCTACTGTAATTCTATTGGCTATTCTAATCAGCCAATATAATTACAGTAGCTCTTATTCTATTGGCTATTCAAATCAGCCAGTAGAATTAAAGTAGCTCTCATCCAATTGGCTGATTTGAATGTGAAGGATTGCGGGATTCCCTGTATTTTTTAAAGACGCTTGTTTATTTTACTTACATCTAATTCTTTTGTTCTTTTTTAGCTATATTGTTTATTAAGGGTCTGCACCAATTATATTTAATCGCATTTTGTGATACGATAAAAAAAAAAAAATCTTCCTTCATTTGTTTGTTTAATACATGCCTTATTACTAGTTAAAGAGAAGTACTTTAGTAGCTAATGAAAATCATTTTATTTAAATGTTACTACATTTCTTCTCATACAACTTGATTAGTTCCCCAGGTTTGTTCTGTATTGGTCTAATTATCATGTATATATGATTCTATGTTTAGTGATAGTACAGCAATACACAAAACAAAATAAAACAGGCACATGATAAAAATCAGTTTAAAATGGAATAAGGAGCAGGATCGCTCCAATGTCTCTGTGTTCTACTTGCTGTAGGAACTAACGGCTAGATTACGAGTCTTGCGTTAGCCTTAAAAAACAGTATTGAGAGGTCCCAACGCTGCTTTTTAACGCCCACTGGTATTACGAGTCAGGCAGGTACAGGTGTACCGCTCACTTTTCTTCCGCGACTCGAGCTTACCGCAAATCCCTTTACGTCAATTGCGTATCCTATCTTTTTAATGGGATTGCCTAACGCTGGTATTACGAGTCTTGGAAGAAGTGAGCGGTACACCCTCTCCTGTCAAGACTAATACCGCATTTAAAAGTCAGTAGTTAAGAGTTTTATGGGCTAACGCCGTAACATAAAACTCTTAACTAAAGTGCTACAAAGTACACTAACACCCATAAACTACCTATTAACCCCTAAACCGAGGCCCCCCCCGGACATCTCAAACTCTTTAATAAATTATTTAACCCCTAATCTGCTGACCGGACATCGCTGCCACTTTAATAAATATATTAACCCCTAAACCGCTGCTTTCCTGCCTCGCAAACACTAGTTACATTTTATTAACCCCTAATCTGCCGTCCCTAACATTGCTGACACCTATCTACATTTATTAACCCCTTATCTGCCGCCTCCAACGTCGCAGCTACTATATTAAATTTATTAACCCCTAAACCTAAGTCTAACCCTAAGTCTAACCCCCCTAACTTAAATATAATTGTCAGCCGCTCTGGAATCAATCCGGGATGTAACCCAACTGCTAGCGTGAATTGAAAGCACACGCTAGCACACTGAGAAATATCCAGGACGTGACCCACTCAGGAAGCAGATTAGAAGATAACAAAAATGAATATTGTTCCAGAATGCAGGAAAGCCACAAAGGATAAAACGTCCCTTTAAGTAGTACAAAGAACAAAAAGGAAATGCTCTTACTTTGAAGCTTCTGAAAAAGGTCCTCTTTAGCAGGCTTGTAAAACAAAGGAAAAGTTCTCTTTTGCAGCTTGTAAAAGTATAATGTCCCTTTAAGCAGGTTTATAACAAACAGAAAGGCAAAGTTCTCTTTTGCAGCTTGTAAAAGTAAATGTCCCTTTTAAGCAGGTGTATAACAAACAGAAAGGCAAAGTTCTCTTTTGCAGCTTGTAAAAGTATAATGTCCCTTTAAGCAGGTTTATAACAAACAGAAAGGCAAAGTTCTCTTTTGCAGCTTGTAAAAGTAAATGTCCCTTTTAAGCAGGTGTATAACAAACAGAAAGGCAAAGTTCTCTTTTGCAGCTTGTAAAAGTAAATGTCCCTTTTAAGCAGGTGTATAACAAACAGAAAGGCAAAGTTCTCTTTTGCAGCTTGTAAAAGTAAAATGTCCCTTTAAGCAGGTCTTGTTTAACAAAGAATAGGTTTAAAGGTAAAGGCCAAAGCAAGGTCAGGCAGGCAGAAGTCGGCATCCAAATATCAGCAAAAGGTATAGGCAAAAGACAGGGTCAGGCAAGCAGAAGTCGGCATCCAAGTGTCAGCAAAAGGGTAATAGCTACAGGCAAGGTCAGGCAGGCAGAAGTCAATGTCCAAATATCAGCAAGTAGGGATTAGGCAAGAGGCTTGGTCAGGCAGGCAGAAGTCGGTACACAGAAGAATAAAACTGATATGGTACTCACAATCCAGGGAAACAAACAAACGGGCCCAGATTCAGATCTCCCGCCGAGATTTAAAGGGCAGGAGCGTAACCGTCATCAGAGGGGTGTGAGAGAAAGCGTCATGTTGCTAAGCAACATGACGTCAGAGACACAGAGGAGTTCCGGGAGCCGCGGCGACACGGCGATGAACGGAAGCGCTCATGACAGCACCCCCTCCTCAAGGGCCCCTCCGGGGGACAGGACCAGGTCTATCAGGATGAGTCTTGTGGAAGGTCTTGACCAATATTGGAGCATTTACTTGATGAGCAGGTTCCCAAGAACGTTCCGTGACTGGATAACCCTTCCAATGAATGAGATAATACAATTTCTTGCCCCGCAATTTGGAATCTAGAATATGGCTGATCTCAAACTCAGGATGTCCATGCACCAATAACGGTGGAGGTTTAGAAAAAGGCTTAGAATACCTGTTAATCATCACAGGTTTTAAAAGAGAAACATGGAATACCGGATGGACTTTGAGAGACTTGGGTAAAGCTACCCGATAAGCAGTGGAACATACCTGACCCAGTATTCGGAAAGGACCCACATATCGTGGTCCCAATTTGTTAGAAGGTTGTTTCAGGCGAAGAAATCGAGAGGAAATCCAAACTTTATCACCAGGGCGATATTTGGGAGCCTTTTTCCGTCGAAGATCCGAAAAGAACTTGTAACGTCTAGAAGTTACAGAAAGAATACGATGTATCTTCTGCCAATGTCGAGTTAATCTTCGGGCTGTAAGATCAGAAGCAGGATTCACTGTGGAGGAAGTATGCAAAGGGAACGTCCTAGGCTGATATCCGTAAGCTGCATGAAAAGGAGAAGTCTGAAGGGAGGAATTGTACCGGGCATTATGGGCCAATTCAGCCAAAGGAAGGTAAGAAGTCCAGTTAGAATGATAATGATCCACATAATGTCTAAGATATGTTTCAAGACACTGGTTTACTCTTTCAGTCTGACCATTCGATTGTGGGTGGTGAGAAGTAGAGAGAGATATAGTAGTACCAAAATGTTTACAAAGTGACCTCCAAAATCGAGAAACGAATTGTACCCCTCTATCTGAAACAATATCAAGAGGAAATCCATGGATTCTTACAATATGTAGAATAAAAAGTTCAGAGAGTCTTTTGGCAGATGGTAATCCTGGCAAGGGTACAAAATGAGCCGTCTTAGTGAACCTGTCGACCACCACCCAGATAGTATTGTTCCCAGTGGACAAGGGAAGATCGGTAATAAAGTCCATGGATACATGAGTCCAAGGCTGGTGAGGTATAGGCAATGGTTGGAGTAATCCTGAAGGAAGTTGGCGTGGAGTTTTGTTCATGGCACATTGTGTGCATACTGAGACGTAATCCTTCACATCTTGAGAGAGTGTAGGCCACCAGACATGTTGTTTGAGGTTTCGAGTGGTAATACTGATGCCAGGATGTCCAGAAAGGGGACTATCATGAGCCCAAAATAAAATCTTGGAACGAAGGCGTTCAGGAACAAAGAGTAAACCATTGGGAGGTTTACAGGACAAAGGAAGACGCTCTTGAGCGGACTGTAATTCTTGTAACCAAGAAGTTGTTAACTGGGCAATGACTTCATGAGGTTGGAGAATGGTACCAGACTCAGGAACTGGGGTATCTTGAAATTGTCTGGAAAGTGCGTCTGCTTTAATATTTTTTGAACCAGGTATGTAAGACAAATTATAGTGAAACCGAGAGAAGAATAAGGACCAGCGTGCTTGCCTGGAATTTAGTCGTTTGGCTGTTTGGAGATACAGAAGGTTCTTATGATCAGTAAGTATAGTAAATGGCAAAGAAGTACCTTCCAGCCAATGTCTCCATTCATCCAATGCCATCTTGATGGCAAGCAACTCTTTATTCCCTACGTCATAGTTAAATTCGGAAGGAGTGAATTTTTTAGAGAAAAAAGCAACAGGATGAATCCTTCCAGTCTCTGGTATTCGTTGAGACAGAACCGCTCCAGCAGCAACAGAGGAAGCATCCACCTCCAGAATAAATTGAAACTCAGGATTTGGATGACGAAGGATAGGAGCTGAGGAAAAAGCTTCTTTGAGAGATTCAAAAGCTTCTATAGCCTCAGACGGCCATACTTTACAGTTTTGTCCTTTTCTTGTGAGAGAAGTAAGAGGAGAAGTAATAGTAGCAAAATTCTTGATGAACTTTCTGTAATAATTGGCGAAGCCTAGGAAACGTTGTAAAGCCTTCAAAGAATCAGGTCTAGGCCAATCCAAAATGGCAGAAAGTTTAGTAGGGTCCATTTCGAATCCAGATGCCGATATTACATAACCCAGAAAGGGTATGATTTTTTGATGGAAAGAACATTTCTCCAGTTTAGCAAACAGATGGAATTCTCTTAGACGTTGAAGTACTTTCTTGACGTGGTGCACATGATCTTGGTGGTTCTGAGAAAAAATTAAGATGTCGTCCAGGTATATGATAACAAAAATATTCAAAAAATCACGAAAGATCTCATTTACAAAATGCTGGAAAACCGCCGGAGCATTGCATAGCCCAAAGGGCATGACCAAATATTCATAATGCCCAAATCGAGTGTTAAAGGCAGTCTTCCACTCATCTCCTTTGCGTATACGGATCAAGTTGTATGCACCACGTAGGTCGAGTTTGGTGAAAATGGTGGCTCCCTGAAGATAAGTAAAAAGTTCAGGAATAAGGGGCAGAGGATAACTGTTCTTGATGGTAATCTGATTCAATCCACGATAATCAATACAGGGTCTTAATCCGCCATCCTTTTTTCCCACAAAAAAGAAACCAGCCCCTACAGGGGAAGAGGAGGGTCGAATAAATCCTCTAGCCAGATTGTCTTTTATATATTCTTCCAGAGCCATGTTTTCTGGTTTAGAAAGTGGATATGTTTTGCCTCGAGGATAGGCAGCCCCAGGAAGGAGGTCAATGGGACAATCAAAAGGGCGATGAGGAGGAAGACGTTCCGCTTCTTTTTTGGAGAAGACATCCACAAAGTCATGGTAATGCATAGGTAAGGATTCCGGAGTTTCAACTGTGAGAGCAATAGTGAGTGGTAACTTAGTAATCTCTTGAAGACATTTAGTCTGGCATGTAGATCCCCAGGAAGTGAGTTCACCGAAAGTCCAAGAAAAAATGGGATTGTGAATCTGGAGCCAGGGTAATCCCAAGATAATGGGAAATTGCGGAGTGGGAATGACATCGAAACAAATTGTCTCAGAATGAAGTATTCCTACGGTGAGGATTAAGGGTTGAGTAGAAAACTGAATGTATCCAGAACCCAAAGGATCTCCACTGACCGTAGAGACTGAAATGGAATACTCCTTCTTTAGTAAGGGTATAGAATGAGTAGAAACAAATGTAGAGTCAATGAACACACCTCCAGCACCAGAATCAATTAGGGCTTGGGTATAGATCTTCTTTTGTCCAATTAGAAGAGTTACTGGAACAAAGAGTTTCTTGTATAGGGAATGACCACTATTTTGGCTTAACTCAGTTCCCTGGACTAGAGTTAAGCCCTGGCTTTTACTGGCCTAGTAGGACAATCCCTTAATAAATGTCCTTTAAGGCCACAGTACAGACATAAGCCAAGAGTCCGTCTTCTTAAGCGTTCAGTCTCAGTTAATTTTATACTTCCTACTTCCATGGGTTCAGCCTGATCAGTAGTAGGAGAGGCTGGAGTGACTGGACTAGAAAAACGAGGAGCTAAACGAAAAGGAGTTCGAGTGGCAGTCCTCTGTGTTCTATCCTTTTCTTGTTGGCGTTCACGAAACCTGGCGTCGAGACAGATACAGAGATTTATTAAGGCTTCTAAGGACTCTGGAAGTTCACGATACACCAATTCATCCTTGAGACGCTCAGAAAGTCCTTTACGGAAAGCGGCTCTGAGTGCTCCCTGATTCCAAGTGGTTTCAGAGGCAAGGGTGCGGAACTCAATTGCATATTGAGAGACTGGTTGATTTCCTTGACGTAAATCCAGGAGAGTTGCTTCAGCAGCGGATGACCTTCCAGGTTTATCGAATACGTTTGAGAATGTAGATAGAAATGTATCAACATCCAACAGTATAGGATCATTCTTTTCTAGCAAAGGTGACACCCAAGCCAAGGCTTTTCCTTTCATTAAGGAAATAAGAAACGTGATTCTAGAAGAGGCAGTAGCAAAGAGAGTAGGGCTATTTCGGAAATGAAGACGGCATTGATTCAAAAAGCCTCTACATTCTTCAGGATTCCCATCATATTTATCCGGAAGAGGAATCCTGGGACTTAGTTGTACCTGAGACTGATTGTTAGGAATCGGAGGAGGTAATGCCTCAATCGGATTTGGATTGGGATTAGGATTGGGAGGTGCGGTAGCAACCAAATTTTGTAATAGAGCAGTAATTTGATCAAGTTTAGTGTCCAGAGACTGCAAGTGAGTGGCATGAGAACCCAAGAGCTGTCCCTGGTGAGCCACGGCCATAGATAATTCAGTGGGGTCCATTTTTATGGCCCGTTTGTAATGTCAGCCGCTCTGGAATCAATCCGGGATGTAACCCAACTGCTAGCGTGAATTGAAAGCACACGCTAGCACACTGAGAAATATCCAGGACGTGACCCACTCAGGAAGCAGATTAGAAGATAACAAAAATGAATATTGTTCCAGAATGCAGGAAAGCCACAAAGGATAAAACGTCCCTTTAAGTAGTACAAAGAACAAAAAGGAAATGCTCTTACTTTGAAGCTTCTGAAAAAGGTCCTCTTTAGCAGGCTTGTAAAACAAAGGAAAAGTTCTCTTTTGCAGCTTGTAAAAGTATAATGTCCCTTTAAGCAGGTTTATAACAAACAGAAAGGCAAAGTTCTCTTTTGCAGCTTGTAAAAGTAAATGTCCCTTTTAAGCAGGTGTATAACAAACAGAAAGGCAAAGTTCTCTTTTGCAGCTTGTAAAAGTATAATGTCCCTTTAAGCAGGTTTATAACAAACAGAAAGGCAAAGTTCTCTTTTGCAGCTTGTAAAAGTAAATGTCCCTTTTAAGCAGGTGTATAACAAACAGAAAGGCAAAGTTCTCTTTTGCAGCTTGTAAAAGTAAATGTCCCTTTTAAGCAGGTGTATAACAAACAGAAAGGCAAAGTTCTCTTTTGCAGCTTGTAAAAGTAAAATGTCCCTTTAAGCAGGTCTTGTTTAACAAAGAATAGGTTTAAAGGTAAAGGCCAAAGCAAGGTCAGGCAGGCAGAAGTCGGCATCCAAATATCAGCAAAAGGTATAGGCAAAAGACAGGGTCAGGCAAGCAGAAGTCGGCATCCAAGTGTCAGCAAAAGGGTAATAGCTACAGGCAAGGTCAGGCAGGCAGAAGTCAATGTCCAAATATCAGCAAGTAGGGATTAGGCAAGAGGCTTGGTCAGGCAGGCAGAAGTCGGTACACAGAAGAATAAAACTGATATGGTACTCACAATCCAGGGAAACAAACAAACGGGCCCAGATTCAGATCTCCCGCCGAGATTTAAAGGGCAGGAGCGTAACCGTCATCAGAGGGGTGTGAGAGAAAGCGTCATGTTGCTAAGCAACATGACGTCAGAGACACAGAGGAGTTCCGGGAGCCGCGGCGACACGGCGATGAACGGAAGCGCTCATGACAATAATTTACTTAAAAGTAAATAAAATTACTACAATTAAATAAATTATTCCTATTTAAAACTAAATACTTACCTATAAAATAAACCCTAAGCTAGCTACAATATAACTAATAGTTACATTGTAGCTATCTTAGGATTTACTTTTATTTTACAGGTAACTTTGTATTTATTTTAACTAGTTACAATAGTTATTAAATAGTTATTAACTATTTAATAACTACCTAGCTAAAATAAATACAAAAGTAGGATTTTTTAAGGTAGGAAAAATCCTATTGGCTGATGCAATCAGCCAATAGGATTGAAGTTCAATCCTATTGGCTGATCCAATCAGCCAATAGGATTGAGCTCACATTCTATTGGCTGTTCCAATCAGCCAATAGAATGCGAGCTCAATTCTATTGGCTGATTGCATCAGCCAATAGGATTTTTCCTACCTTAATTCCGATTGGCTGATAGGATTCTATCAGCCAATCGGAATTGAAGGGACGCCATCTTGGATGACGTCACTTAAAGGAACCTTCATTCTTCAGTCGCCGTCGGATGGAAGAGGATGCTCCGCGTCAGATGTCTTTAAGATTGACCCGCTCCGCTCCAGATGGAAGAAGATAGAAGATGCCGCCTGGATGAAGACTTCTGCTGGTCTGGATGTCCTCTTCTGGCTGGATTGGATGAAGACTTCTGCCCCTCTGGAGGTCCACTTGTGCCCGGCTGAGTGAAGACAGCTCAAGGTAGGGTGATCTTCACGGGGGTAGTGTTATGTTTTATTAAGGGGGGATTGGGTGGGTTTTAGAGTAGGGTTGGGTGTGTGGGTGGTGGGTTTTAATGTTGGGGGGGTATTGTATTTTTCTTTACAGGTAAAAGAGCTGATAACTTTGGGGCAATGCACCGCAAAAGGCCCTTTTAAGGGCTATTTGTAATTTAGTATAGGGTAGGGAATTTTTTTTATTTTGGGGGTCTTTTTTATTTTATTAGGGGGATTAGAGTAGGTGTAATTAGTTTAAAACTATTGTAATTCTTTTTTTATTTTCTGTAATTTAGTGTTTGTTGTTTTTCGTACTTTAGTTTATTTAATTTAATTGTATTTAATTGTAGGTAGTTTAGGTAATTAATTTAATTATAGTGTAGTGTTAGGTGTAATTGTAACTTAGGTTAGGTTTTATTTTACAGGTACTTTTGTATTTATTTTAGCTAGGTAGTTATTAAATAGTTAATAACTATTTAATAACTATTGTACCTAGTTAAAATAAATACAAACGTGCCTGTAAAATAAAAATAAATCCTAAAATAGCTACAATGTAATTATTAATTATATTGTAGCTATCTTATGGTTTATTTTATAGGTAAGTTTAGTTTTATATAGGAATTATTTATTTAATTGTAGTTATTTTATTTAGATTTATTTAAATTATATTTAAGTTAGGGGGGTGTTAGGGTTAGGGTTAGACTTAGGTTTAGGGTTTAATAATTTTATTATAGTGGCGGCAACGTTGGCTGCGGCAGATTAGGGGTTAATAAATGTAGTTAGGTTGCAGCGACGTTGGGGGGCAGATTAGGGGTTAATAAATATAATGTAGGGTCCGGCGATGTTGGGGGCAGCAGATTAGGGGTTCATAAGTATAATGTAGGTGGCAGCGGTGTCCGGAGCGGCAGAGTAGGGGTTAATAATTATAATGCAGATGGCGACGATGTCGTGGACGGCAGATTAGGGGTTAATAAGTGTAAGATTAGGGGTGTTTAGACTCGGGGTTCATGTTAGGGTGTTAGGTGTAGACATAAAATTCCTTTCCCCATAGGAAACAATGGGGCTGCGTTAGGAGCTGAACGCTGCTTTTTTGCAGGTGTTAGTTTTTTTTCCAGCCGACTCAGCCCCATTGTTTCCTATGGGGAAATCGTGCACGAGCACGTTTAGCCAGCTTACCGCTACCGTAAGCAGCGCTGGTATTACAGTGAGATGTGGAGCTAAATTCTGCTCTACGCTCACTTGTGTCTAATGCCGAATTGAAAAAAACCTGTAATACCAGCGTTGTTTTAAGGTAGCGTTAAAAAAAAAGGCTTGTTAGCACCGCACCCCTGTTACCGCAAAACTCGTAATCTAGGCGTAAGATATTATAAGTAAGTCTTTTACTGATCAGTGACTCAGTGTATATGTATTTATATTAATTCTTTGGTTTTCCTACTAGTTAGCACTGTGATACATGCATCCAAGAGTTCATTTCAGCGATGTTTTCTGCAGTGTTTGTTACCAAGGAAATCTTATATGGTGTTTTCCACTGTGGCTCCAAAAATAATTAAATCAAGCAATAAGATTACACCTACCCCCTTTTTATTCATGAGACACAACATGTGTCATTGGTACAAAATATGGAAACAAATAAAATAAAGTTAGGTAAAACTGTAAGACTTCTATTGTGGTTTCGGTGGCCCTTTGTTTTATATATGGGTACTCTCCTATGGGCCATCTGAATAAATATAGGGGCCATCTTAACTATTCTAACAACTGTAGACACAATAATATTAGCATTTGGGATAAAGAATATCCAAGGAAAGGAAAGTCTTATAAAAATGTACAATTTAAAATTTTATTTGAAAAATGTTGAAGGCAACTTTATACACAGCAGAACCAAAACATTTAATAATTTGACTATACATAAACATTTCACAAACACATTGGACTAGATTATGAGTGCACTAACTGTTGCGTGCAAGTGAAAAGGGGCCGTGGGTCTCTGCGTTGGAAGTAGTGCACGTATTATAAGTTGAAAGTGAGTTAGCATGAGAGCAAAAACTTTTTACTTTCAACTTGTAATACAAGTGCTACCCGACGTGCATAAAAAGCCAAACTCTAGTGGAGTTAACATACTTGAAGTTCAAGTGCTAAAATTACATAAAGAAAATTAGTATTTAAAATAAAATATTCACAAGTCTGGTAATTTAGGCATACCAAATTATATATTAATAAATAGGCAACAGAGCAACACATCAAACCCTCCAATGATGGAAACAAATGCAACACTTATTAGAAATAGTTAAGAAATAGATATGAAAACCTACAGTAAATAAATTACCATCAACATCTTATACTTGTAAAAAAAAAAAATAATTTGTGACCTATTGACACAAAAACAATAGTTGTAGGCAATTGTAAACAATTAAATAATTATTATACAGACAGTCTACCAATCAATAAGATATATGCACACTATGAGTAAGCAACACAGGTCCAAGAAAATTGCAAAAGACATAACTGTTAACTGTGATCAAGGTAAAACATTGTCACTCCCATATTAGCTCTGCTATTACAAGTTGAAAGTAAAAAGTTAGTGCACGAGTGAAAGACTTAGACGCTAACTTCAGGAAGGATATTGTAACCTCTCTATCTCCCTTTCCCTATTGACTTCTATGGAGCGCACTAAAGAAAGCCTTTTCCATTTATCACTAACATGATAACCCATGAGACATCATATCTTTGAGCCCTTCTAACTTTTGTGTGAAATAAAAAAAATAAAAAAAATAAATTATTAGATAATGTTATTATGAGTGTAACTGAACCTTGTAATGTATTTTTGATGTGTTTTGTGACACTTTTTTGACTCATGTAACAGTTAACCACAGCTCTGAGATTGCAGTTATTATTCAACTTGTAATATGAGCACAATTTAAACGGCACACAAGCAATGGCGAAAACCCAAGCGCAATTGTTTACACGCCACTTGTAATCTAGCCCAATATGTCTAACATCTATAATTTGTCTTAGGTTGAACTATCGATACCACAGCTATAACTTTTAGGGAAGGGCTTAAACTTTGCCTCAAAATTTGATAATTAATTTGAAGTCTATATTGACCTTCAGAGGTATGTTAGAAACCTCACCCTTCAAAAAGAATTAATTAAGGACAAACAAAATGACATACATCATAATGAATATAGACCAGTTAAACTAGACAAAGAGGACTCTGAAGCTTTATACACATTAAAGAGCTTGAATAACAAGATCTTTAATCATGGGGAAGTTGATTTAGATGAACTTTTTTTTTATTATTGAGGTTTTCATTAGAGTTTACAGACAATGGGCTCCATGTACGAAGCAGCGAAAGCTGCTCCGGAGCCTTTGCGGGGCAGGTTCGCATATGCGAGCCTGCTTCCCGCAATGTAAGAAGCAGCGGTCATTAGACCGCTGCTTCCTATACCCTACGCCACCTCTTAGGTGGCGAAGCAAAATCACAGAGAGCACGCTCGCTCTCGGTGATTGACAGCCCCTTCAGTCGCGTGATTGGTCGCACGATTGAAGGGGCAGGCATTACACACTACGATGAGTGTGTAATGATACATACGGGCAAGCGGATCAACAGATCCGCTGCCCGTGTGTAGCGGAGGCGGGCAGACAGCTTCGCGAGTTAAGAAGCTGTCCGCCCGCCATTTAGTACATGGCGCCCAATATGCATAGGAAAGAAGAAACATCAGAGTAATTGTATAATCATATAAAAAGCACATTACAATGCAAACATATGAACAGTGCAAATTTAAGGATGATATGTGTCACTTAAATAAAGCACTAACATAAACTCTGGTAACGTATATTGATTTTTTTTATTTTGTAAACCTTCTTAAAGAAAAATAAGAGGCCACTCTTGGACCTCTAATCTCTTGATGATAATTGGGGCAATAGAAGGCATCTGAGAATAAGTAGACAACTTTTAGGTCTTGTATAACAACCTCAGTTTTCTATCAGTTTTTCTTTCCCTTTGACCATATTAGGAAGCTTTCATTTGCAAATAGAGGTATGGTTAATAGGTAAAAGAAATATAATATATAATAAAATGCTAAAGAAAAAGGAATTATATATTTTTTTTTATTAGCTAGTGTTATAAAAATAAATAAAGCTATGTGGTACATTTAAGAGAACCGCTTAGTAAGTCTCTGGATATAATCAAGTGAATCCAAAGAACTATAAACTAGTGAGTGGGGGTACTAGGGTTATCCTCTATAGCAAAGAGATGAGTATAAACATTGAGGGCAGTGCCATGTCTTATATAATGATTAATATGGGGATTTTAGTGATATATGACCTCTTTCAGGTACTTTTGCAACTTATAATAATGAGACTGGCAACTAGACCAGGGGGTAAGTTGTATCTTGAGGCTATTTTTAGGTTTCACATGTCCAAGACATGTCTCTGCTAAGAAGGAGAATATACAATAATATTTTTAAATGTACTTAAGGAATAAAAATGGCTATAATGGGTCAGATCCAAACTCGCGGAGTAAAAACCAACCTCGCCATAAGAGCATGGGCCCTATGCTCCCCAGCAGGTGATTAGGTGGTACTTGTTGTTATAATTCAGTGAGGAAGAGCCCCCAGACAGTATATATATGATCCATTTTCTATCTCCCTCATTTTATCCGTTACCACTATATACAGTACCCCACTGTCTCGGCCACGGACAGAGAGGCACACGCCTCTGATCATAAAGGTGCTGAGATATTGAGACCTCTAAAATTTAGTACTGCCAACAGTACAATTAAGGGAGCAGCTTGGGTTACCAAATGTTAATATTTATTTTCTCTTCTATACTCTCCCAATCACCTTTCCAGTAGTTAAACCCCCAGAAGAGTCTGCAATTATTTACTACAGATAAAAAAGCAAATCATTTAATGAAATGGCAAAAGTAAGGGTTTTCTTATAGCAAAAACAGTAAACACTAAATTATAGGTCCCCCAAAAGATGAGATGTAGATCAATAATTACCAGCCTGCTTTAAGGCATTGGCACTAGATATATATATTATTAATTTATACAAATATATTTACAGATTGTAAGAGCTCGATAAGTGAGAAATCTTCATAAAATAGAGCAAATAACCAAGCAAACAAACAAGAAAATCACACATAAGAGTATAGGAAGCAGTAACATGTAGTGGAGCAACAAAACATAGTACATAAGTACATATATTCTCCTCCATTCTCAAAGGAGAGCAAGTGTTTTCAATGAAGGCAAAATGAGAAAACAATGAGGCCCCTTATCATACAACTATATCACCAATGTGAAGTAGGATGAAATGTCCTAGCGATAGCAAAATTAGC
Source organism: Bombina bombina (assembly GCF_027579735.1). Taxonomy (NCBI): domain Eukaryota; kingdom Metazoa; phylum Chordata; class Amphibia; order Anura; family Bombinatoridae; genus Bombina; species Bombina bombina. The sequence goes on from NC_069504.1 coordinate 206,994,252, forward strand.
CTATACCTGATTTCAATGTCTGCTTACAAATTTCCATCACCGGAAAAAAAAGAGACTGTTTATCAGTGGAGTGCCCCGCTGCCAGTAAGCATGTGGCCTAGTTGGTAGTATGATTGTGTCTCCTTGTAGCTTAAACAGTTTAGGTGCTTCATGATACTTACGCTTTGTCCCAGGATGTCTCTTAATCTTGGAAGAGATATTTAGTGAAGGTGCTTTAACGGATCGGTCTCCAATAAGGTTAGGCTCCATATGATTATGCCCAGGCATCGCCGACCGAATCTGTCCATTGCTTATAGATAGTTCTGAAGGTGAGCCAGAAAGTACAGAGTCCATCTTAGTTACATAAATATTTTCCCCATCACAATTGCCACATGTGTATAGCTGAAGTTGTACAGGAGGTGGTAATGCAGCAACTGGCAGTGATTTTCCACATACTCCATGCTCTTGTTGGAGTATTGAAGTGAGTCGTCGTTCCAGGTTAAGAAAGTGTTCTCGCAGCAATTGTTTTATTTTTGACTCCCAGTTATTGATCTGCCTCATTCTCAGAGTCACAACGTGTAGACAGAGTAGATGGATTTTTTAGTTTCAAGTTTCAAATTGTAGCCGTTCAGCACTCGCTACTGTTTACAGGTTACCAGAGGAGGTGATGTAGGAGAGACTCGAGGCCGAAGCTTGTATCCGCAGTGAGCCAAAGTAAGGTGTCTGGCACAAAATAGCGGCATCAGAAAAAACAACAAAGCTTCCTTAATTGTGAGGTAAAGGTAGTTATTGTGGATGGGTTAATTAGACTCCAATGATCAGCAGATTTATTAGGGTGATAAACAGAGCTCCCAAAACTGCGTCTTAACATGGCGCTGCCCGGACACGCTCCCCTCTATAGGAACTTTTTAATATAAGCACCCATGATCTTTATGCTGCCATTCAACATAGCCACTTCAAAAAAGCCTCTAATTTCTCTCCATTACATGCACAGGGTGAGAATATTGCTACATTTGAAAAAATGGTTAGCAGAGATTTAAAAATATCCTTCACTGAAAGAGATAAGAAATGGTTCAATCCTCACAATGATAATCTATCACAGACAGAAATAAAAACCCTAAACAGTATGACAAATAATGAGAATTTTGTGTTTAGAACTGGCAGTAAAGGCAGAGGATTAGTCATCCAGAATTAGAAGGACTACCTTAAAGAGGCTTATAGAATTCTCAGTGATAGATATAAATAAATTCTTTTAGATGAAGATCCTAAAGAAACATTTCTAAAACAATTATCTAATCTTTTGGTTGAGGCAAAAAATATGGAGATCCTCAATATGTATAAGTTATTATGGGATCCTCACCCAAAACCCCCTGTGTTCTACCACTTACTCAAAATTCACAAGTCCACCCAAATTCTACCAGTTAGACCAATTATTTCTGGAATTGGTTCTAAAACAAGCATTAATCCATATACATAGATCACTATCTTCAGCCAACAGTCAGAGACACCTTTGCATATGTGAGGGATACTATGGATAAAACTAATAACATTTAAGGTACCAAATGGGAATCAGACTATCTATGGCTGACTTGTGATGTAGCAGCTTTATATACATACATTCACCATAAGCAATGGATTGAGGCTAATAAAATAGCTCGGTCTCACATATTTATGTCTGACCTACAGGCTGACTTTATACTAAAAAGTATCAAATTTATTCTAAAAAATAATTACTTCCAGTTTAAAGAACGGTATTACCTACAAACAAATGGTACAGCAATAGGCACAGCTTTTGCCCCTTAATATGCCAATCGTTATATGGATTGGTATGAACACCAAAAAATTTGGAATCATAATGCCTACAAAAATAATTGAATCTGTTATTATAGGTACATAGAGGACATTGATATCATCTGGAAAGGTTCAGAAATGGAGGCTATAAAATTTGTAGAGTATATGAATAATAACACCATGAACTTACAATTTACTGGAAAGATCTCCCTGTAAGTAAGAAAGGGAGGGTTGCAGTACACAAGTGGTAATTTTACAGTCCTGGAAATCGAATAAACCTTTAGGGCAATACCAAATGATAAAGAGAAATTGTACTGAAGAAGATAATTTTAATAAAAGGGATAAAAAAGTGATATTATGTAACTACACAATAAAATAAGCAAATAGATAGATTTGTGTGTTAAGTACAAGCACAAATACAATGGAATATACATACCCATATTCATTTTATTTGTGTTTGTACTTAACACACAATTTTAATAAAGAGGTCAAGATTTTCGATGACTGATTTATACAAAAAGGTTACGATCATAGTACCTTAGAGAGGGCCAAAATCAAAGTAATGGGAATTGAAAGAAAATCTTTATTGATTACAAAACATAAGAGGACTCAAGAACAGAATAACAGAGAAACTTTTATCGCAAAACAAGCTTTTATTCCCAAACAAGAAGGTAAATAGCACAGCCAGTATTGCTTTGAGAGTGCAGAAAAATGTTGATATTTAAAGAAAATATAATACAGCATTTACAAATAACTCATTCACATATACAGTCCTCAAAACAATATGAGGTGTTTTAAGCTTGTAGTTATTTATAATAACTCTCTGTTACCGAGTATTAAAATACAGTTTTAAGTGAATCACTTTAGTCTTCTAAAAACCTTGTTCTGATATAGATAATGGTTATTACTGCATCACTTATCACTATAATAACATCTATTTTTATCTTTTTTGTTTCCTTTATTTAAAAGTATATCGGCTAGATTTAGAGTTTTGTCGGTAAGGACCCGCGTATCTAACGCTCGCTTTTTTCTGGCCGCACCTTTAAAATAACTCTGGTATTGAGAGTCCACAGAATGGCTGCGTTAGGCTCCAAAAAAGGAGCGTAGAGCATATTTAACGCAACTTCAACTCTCGATACCAGAGTTGCTTACGGACGCGGCCAGCCTCAAAAACGTGCTCGTGCACGATTCCCCCATAGGAAACAATGGGGCTGTTTGAGCTGAAAAAAAACCACCTGCAAAAAAGCCGCGTTCAGCTCCTAACGCAGCACCATTGTTTCCTATGGGGAAACACTTCCTACGTCTGCACCTAACACTCTAACATGTACCCCGAGTCTAAACACCCCTAACCTTACACTTATTAACCCCTATTCTGCTGCCCCCGCTATCTCTGACCCCTGTATATTATTTTTAACCCCTAATCTGCCGCTCCGTAAACCGCCGCTACTTACATTATCCCTATGTACCCCTAATCTGCTGCCCCTAACACCGCCGACCCCTATATTATATTTATTAACCCCTAATCTGCCCCCCACAACGTCGCCTCCACCTGCCTACACTTATTAACCCCTAATCTGCCGAGCGGACCGCACGGCTATTATAATAAAGTTATTAACCCCTAATCCGCCTCACTAACCCTATAATAAATAGTATTAACCCCTAATCTGCCCTCCCTAACATCGCCGACACCTAACTTCAATTATTAACCCCTAATCTGCCGACTGGAGCTCACCGCTATTCTAATAAATGTATTAACCGCTAAAGCTAAGTCTAACCCTAACACTAACACCCCCCTAAGTTAAATATAATTTTAATCTAATAAAATAAATTAACTCTTATTAAATAAATTATTCCTATTTAAAGCTAAATACTTACCTGTAAAATAAATCCTAATATAGCTACAATATAAATTATAATTATATTATAGCTATTTTAGGATTAATATTTATTTTACAGGCAACTTTGTATTTATTTTAACCAGGTACAATAGCTATTAAATAGTTAAGAACTATTTAATAGCTAAAATAGTTAAAATAATTACAAATTTACCTTTAAAATAAATCCTAACCTAAGTTACAATTAAACCTAACACTACACTATCAATAAATAAATTAAATAAAATACCTATAATTATCTACAATTAAACCTAACACTACACTATCAATAAATAAATTAAATACAATTCCTACAAGTAAATACAATGAAATAAACTAACTAAAGTACAAAAAATAAAAAAGAACTAAGTTACAAAAAATAAAAAAATATTTACAAACATAAGAAAAATATTACAACAATTTTAAACTAATTACACCTACTCTAAGCCCCCTAATAAAATAACAAAGACCCCCAAAATAAAAAAAATGCTCTACCCTATTCTAAATTACTAAAGTTCAAAGCTCTTTTACCTTACCAGCCCTGAACAGGGCCCTTTGCGGGGCATGCCCCAAGAAGTTCAGCTCTTTTGCCTGTAAAAAAAAACATACAATACCCCCCCCCAACATTACAACCCACCACCCACATACCCCTAATCTAACCCAAACCCCCCTTAAATAAACCTAACACTAAGCCCCTGAAGACCTTCCTACCTTATCTTCACCATACCAGGTTCACCGATCGATCCAGAAGAGCTCCTCCGATGTCCTGATCCAAGCCCAAGCGGGGGGCTGAAGAGGTCCATGATCCGGCTGAAGTCATCATCCAAGCGGGAGCTGAAGAGGTCCATGATCCGGCTGAAGTCTTCATCCAAGCGGGAGCTGAAGAGGTCCATGATCCGGATGAAGTCTTCTATCAACGGCATCTTCAATCGGATTGAACTTGATTCTGATTGGCTGATTCCATTAGCCAATCAGAATTTTCCTACCTTAATTCCGATTGGCTGATAGAATCCTATCAGCCAATCGGAATTCGAGGGACGCCATCTTGGATGACGTCATTTAAAGGAACCGTCATTCGGCTAGTAGGCGTCGGGAGAAGAGGATGTTCCGCGTCGGATGGAAGATGATGGCTCCCGAAGAAAGATTGAAGATGCCGTTGATAGAAGACTTCATCCGGATCATGGACCTCTTCAGCTCCCGCTTGGATGATGACTTCAGCCGGATCATGGACCTCTTCAGCCCCCCGCTTGGGCTTGGATCAGGACATCGGAGGAGCTCTTCTGGATCGATCGGTGAACCTGGTATGGTGAAGATAAGGTAGGAAGATCTTCAGGGGCTTAGTGTTAGGTTTATTTAAGGGGGGTTTGGGTTAGATTAGGGGTATGTGGGTGGTGGGTTGTAATGTTGGGGGGGGGTATTGTATGTTTTTTTTTACAGGCAAAAGAGCTGAACTTCTTGGGGCATGCCCCGCAAAGGGCCCTGTTCAGGGCTGGTAAGGTAAAAGAGCTTTGAACTTTAGTAATTTAGAATAGGGTAGGGCATTTTTTTATTTTGGGGGGCTTTGTTATTTTATTAGGGGGCTTAGAGTATGTGTAATTAGTTTAAAATTGTTGTAATATTTTTCTGATGTTTGTAAATATTTTTTTTATTTTTTGTAACTTAGTTCTTTTTTATTTTTTGTACTTTAGTTAGTTTATTTCATTGTAGTTATTTGTAGGTATTGTATTTAATTAATTTATTGATAGTGTAGTGTTAGGTTTAATTGTAACTTAGGTTAGGATTTATTTTACAGGTAATTTTGTAATTATTTTAACTAGGTAGCTATTAAATAGTTCTTAACTATTTAATAGCTATTGTACCTGGTTAAAATAAATACAAAGTTACCTGTAAAATAAATATAAATCCTAAAATAGCTATAATATAATTATAATTTATATTGTAGCTATATTAGGATTTATTTTACAGGTAAGTATTTAGCTTTAAATAGGAATAATTTATTTAATAATACTTAATTAATTTCGTTAGATTTAAATTATATTTAACTTAGGGGGGGGTGTTAGTGTTAGGGTTAGACTTAGCTTTAGGGGTTAATACATTTATTAGAATAGCGGTGAGCTCCGGTCGGCATTAATGTTTGAAGTTAGGTGTCAGCGATGTTAGGGAGGGCAGATTAGGGGTTAATACTATTTATTATAGGGTTAGTGAGGCGGATTAGGGGTTAATAACTTTATTATAATAGCGGTGCGGTCCGGTCGGCAGATTAGGGGTTAATAAGTGTAGGCAGGTGGAGGCGACGTTGAGGGCGGCAGATTAGGGGTTAATAAATATAATATAGGGGTCGGCGGTGTTAGGGGCAGCAGATTAGGGGTACATAGCTATAATGTAGGTGGCGACGCTTTGCGATCGGCAGATTAGGGGTTAATTATTGTAGGTAGCTGGCGGCGACGTTGTGGGGGGCAGGTTAGGGGTTAATAGATATAATACAGGGGTCGGCGGTGTTAGGGGCAGCAGATTAGGGGTACATAAGTATAACGTAGGTGGCGGTCGGCAGATTAGGGGTTAAAAAAAATTAATTGATAGTCGGCGATGTGGGGGGACCGCGGTTTAGGGGTACATAGGTAGTTTATGGGTGTTAGTGTACTTTAGAGCACAGTAGTTAAGAACTTTATGAACCGGCGTTAGCCCAGAAAGCTCTTAACTACTGACTTTTTTCTGCGGCTGGAGTTTTGTCGTCAGACACGACTCTAAATACCGGAGTTAGAAAGATCCCATTGAAAAGATAGGATACGCAAATGACGTAAGGGGATCTGCGGTATGGAAAAGTCGCGGCTGAAAAGTGAGCGTTAGACCCTTTTTTGACTGACTCCAAATACCGGCGGTAGCCTAAAACCAGCGTTAGGAGCCTCTAACGCTGGTTTTCACGGCTACCGCCAAACTCCAAATCTAGGCCAAAGTTAATACAGTACTGCAATACTGTGAGCTAGCTGGGGATTAGTGTCTGAGCTGACTTTATGTGTTTAATTCATTTACTGGGGTTAAACACAGTTATATGAAATCAATAATGAAACCATAAAACACACTTTATTGTTTACACTTTTATATACATTTAAAATTAAGCATAACAGTTGTGAAACTACAAAGAACTATTTTTTCATGCAATAAACAACCACTAGTACTTACACAGCATTCAGTTATATTGCCGTTTTTTACATTTAAAGGATTCAAAAAAAATCTTAATATTCTGCCCTTGGAGAGACCTTCAATTTAAATTTAAATGTAAAAATTAATTTTACAATCATACCAGCTGAGTAAAAAATAACATGACTAATCCTTTCACAATAACTTTAAAGGAAAGTCATAACAGAGGATAGGAAAAAACTTCAAAGTAAAAGAATGTAATTTTATTTTTTATGTAATGGATCTGCTACAGAAGCTAATGATTCTTTTGATTTTATTAGAGTTTGTTTATAAGAATACTAATAATACTGCTAATAACAATAATTAAAAAGACACAAGTATTTTCCTAAATGACTAGTATATACACTATATGACAAAATATGTATGGACACCTGACCCTCAGACCTATATGAGCTTGTTGAATATCCCATTCTAGAACTTTGGGCATTAATATGGAGTTGCTCCACCTTTTTGGCTTTAACAACTCTTCTGGGAAGTCAATGGGAATTTCTGATCATTCAGCCAAAAATCATTTGTGAGGTCAGGCACTGATGTTGGATGTGAAGGTCTGGCTTCTCTGCAGGCCACTTAAGTTCCTCCACACCAAACTCATCAAACCATGTCTTCAAGGACCTCACTTTCTGCAATGTGACAGTTATGCTAGAAGTGGAAAAGGCCTTCCCCAAACTGTTGCCATAAAGTTAGAACAGAATGGTCTAAAATGTCTTTGCATCCTGTGTCATTAAGATTACCCTTCACTGGAACTAATTGGCTTAACCCAAAACCTAAAAAAAAAAGCCCCAGACCGTTATACCTCCTTCACCAAACTTTGTTTTACACTATAGGGTAGATTACTAAGTGCCGGGCAGACATGATTCGCTGTAGCGAATCATGTGTCTCTGATATCGTTAAATTGCGACAGCAGACGCTGTCGGCATTTAACATTACACAAGTATTTCTTGTGAAATGCTTGTGCAATGCTGCCCCCTGCACATTTGTAGCCAATTGGTCGCTAGCAGGGGGTGTCAATCATCCCAATCAGATTGATTGGGATGATTGCAGTCCGCCACCTAAAAGGTGGTGGACAAGTTAAGGAGCAGCGGTCTTTTGATGGCTGCTTCTTAACTTACGTTTCTGGTGAGCCGGAAACTTCGGGCGTAGAAAGCAACATCCGCTGCTTTCTAAATCTACCCCTAAGCATTCCAGTAGGTAGCATTCTCCTAGCATCTCCCACACCCATATCCTTCCATCTGACCTTCATATAGTGAAGCGTGATTTGATTCATCACTCCAGAGAACACGTTCCACTGCTGAGTCCAGTGGCGGTGTGCTCTACATTACTACAGCCGATGATTGGCATTGCGCATATTGATATAAGGCTTGTGTACAGCTGCTCTTCCATTGACACCCAGTTCTAGTGCTGATGTTTTTAGCTCTGTATTTAATGTTGCAACAGATGGTAGGTGATTTTGGCCATAAAGTGTAGCAGCAATTACCACTTGGTGTTCAAATTAATCTGTGTTAAACTAATGTATGGCACTGGACCCTCAAGGGAGTTGAAGACACCGTCCCTTAACCCGCAACTCAGGATCCTAGACATGGATTGCTGTGATTATGTGGTTCATAACTGTAGAAAGTCTGGAATCATAAATGCAGGTTTGGGTCTAGATGAACTGTAAAAACCTAGGACTGGACAGACTTGTGAATGATTAAATGTTAAACAAATACAAACAAAAGTTATAGAATGACTGAAATTGCAGAATGAAAAAGCACCAAAAATTATTCAAGGTACAGTAAAGTCAAAATTAAACTTTCATGATTCGAATAGAGCACACATTTTTAAACTTCTTTTCAGTTCTCTTCCATTATCGAAATGTGCACAGTGTTTTTATAGGCACACTTTCGGTTTTCACAGTGTATATGCATTATGTGATTGGCTGATGGCTGTCACATGATGCACGGGGAAGGAAACTTGAACAAACTTTGAAATTGTCAGAAAAAATCTACTCATCTGAAATTCAGTGTTTTTGCATTGTTTTTTATTATTTATTTGTTGATTATGAAAATCTGTATTTATGGTCCTTTAATTAATAGCATTAATCAGACTAACACTGTTGCAGATAAATTAGGAAGATTATTGCAGTGGGCTGTTGGCGGTACAGGGGTTTATAGGTTAGGAAGTTTATTGTAGTGGGCGGTATAGGGGTTAATATGTTAGGAAGATAATTGCGGTGGGCTGCTAGCGGTTCAGGGGTTAGTTAGTGCAGGGTTAGTTAGCAGGGGTGGGTTAGGTTGGTTTAGGGGTACATAGATATAATTAACCCTTTGAGTGCTAAGCACTTTCCCACCTGGGTGCTAAGGTTTTTTAAAGGTTTTTTATTTTATTTTATATTTTTAAAAATATTTTTTTTAATTTCCGATTCCCAAGACTTACACTGTTGGAAAGGTTAGGCGATTACCTTTCCAACGGGGGGGGGGGGTCTTGGGGGTCTATAGCTGCTTAGATGCCTGAGATACAGGCTTCTAAGCAGCATGCCCCCTGCTCCTATATTTAACATTGTTAATGTTAAATAAAGTTGCGCAGTGACGTCATCACGTCATTGCGCGTGACGTCACCATGCATAACGTGAAGCCCCGGCAATGCCTATCACTATGCAGGCCTGATCGCTGGGGTAGGAGTGGGTGGGAGCCCCTAGATCTCCCTCAAGTTTGGAGAGTGCTAGTGACGGCTCTGAGCTGTCATTAGCACCAGAGTGGGAAACTCTGTGACGGCTCAAAGCTGTCATTAGCACTCAAGGGGTTAAAAAAGTGGTGTGCAATATATTTAATATGGATCCTTTACTTTACTTTGCCAGTGTCAGTGCCTATGCTGCTTGGAATATTTTGCCAGCATTGGCATCCATTGCGATGTATAGTAAAATGCCCCTCTGCAATGCTGCCTTAAAAGAGTAATGTTGGCACGTTTTAATTTTTCGTCTGCATTCTCGACATTGCATCGGATCTCTTTTGAATATATCTAAGACGTCTCATCAGTACGGAGAGGTCCCTAAATAATTTTAGAAACACAAATTTTTGTTTGAAAGATATTTATCTCACTATGCAGGGTTCTTGTTGGTTTTTTTTAGAAGGTTTTAACAGTATATATAAATATACTGTATATATTAAAGAGACATTACACACTAACGGCTAGATTTGGAGTTTTGTCGGTAACAACCCGAAAAACTAACGCCGGCTTTTTTCTGGCCGCACCATAAAAATAACTCTGGTATTGAGAGTCCACATAAAGGCTGCGTTAGGCTCCAAAAAAGGAGCGTAGAGCATTTTTAACGCAGCTTCAACTCTCAATACCAGAGTTGCTTACGCAAGCGGCCAGCCTCAAAAACGTGCCCGTGCACGATTCCCCCATAGGAAACAATGGGGCTGTTTGAGCTGAAAAAAAACCTAACACCTGCAAAAAAGCCGCGTTCAGCTCTTAACGCAGCCCCATTGTTTGCTATGGGGAAACAATTCCTACGTCTGCACCTAACACTCTAACATGTACCCCGAGTCTAAACACCCCTAACCTTACACTTATTAACCCCTAATCTGCCGCCGCCGCTATCGCTGACACCTGCATATTATTTTTAACCCCTTATCTGCCGCTCCGTAAACCGCCGCTACTTATATTATCCCTATGTACCCCTAATCTGCTGCCCCTAACACCGCCGACCCCTATATTATATTTATTAACCCCTAATCTGCCCCCCTCAACGTCGCCTCCACCTGCCTACACTTATTAACCCCTAATCTGCCGAGCAGACCGCACCGCTATTATAATAAAGTTATTAACCCCTAATCCGCCTCACTAACCCTATAATAAATAGTATTAACCCCTAATCTGCCCTCCCTAACATCGCCGACACCTAACTTCAATTATTAACCCCTAATCTGCCGACCGGAGCTCACCGCTATTCTAATAAATGGATTAACCCCTAAAGCTAAGTCTAACCCTAACACTAACACCCCCCTAAATGAAATATAATTTTAATCTAACGAAATTAATTAACTCTTATTAAATAAATTATTCCTATTTAAAGCTAAATACTTACCTGTAAAATAAACCCTAATATAGCTACAATATAAATTATAATTACATTGTAGCTATTTTAGGATTAATATTTATTTTACAGGCAACTTTGTAATTATTTTAACCAGGTACAATAGCTATTAAATAGTTAAGAACTATTTAATAGCTAAAATAGTTAAAATAATTACAAATTTACCTTTAAAATAAATCCTAACCTAAGTTACAATTAAACCTAACACTATACTATCATTAAATTAATTAAATAAAATACCTACAATTACCTACAATTAAACCTAACACTACACTATCAATACATTAATTAAATACAATATCTACAAATAACTACAATGAAATAAACTAACTAAAGTACAAAAAATAAAAAAGAACTAAGTTACAAAAAATAAAAAAATATCTACAAACATAAGAAAAATATTACAACAATTTTAAACTAATTACACCTACTCTAAGCCCCCAAATAAAACAACAAAGCCCCCCAAAATAAAAAATGCCCTACCCTATTCTAAATTACTAAAGTTAAAAGTTGTTTTACCTTACCAGCCCTGAACAGGGCCCTTTGCGGGGCATGCCCCAAGAAGTTCAGCTCTTTTGCCTGTAAAAAAAAACATACAATACCCCCCCCAACATTACAACCCACCACCCACATACCCCTAATCTAACCCAAACCCCCCTTAAATAAACCTAACACTAAGCCCCTGAAGATCATCCTACCTTGTCTTCACCTCACCAGGTATCACCGATCCGTCCTGGCTCCAAAATCTTCATCCAACCCAAGCGGGGGTTGGCGATCCATCATCCGGTGGCTGAAGAGGTCCAGAAGAGGCTCCAAAGTCTTCATCCTATCCGGGAAGAAGAGGCGATCCGGACCGGCAACCATCTTGATCCAAGCGGCATCTTCTATCTTCATCCGATGACGACCGGCTCCATCCTGAAGACCTCCACCGCGGACCCATCTTCTTCCGGCGACGTCCAACTGAAGAATGACGGTTCCTTTAAGGGACGTCATCCAAGATGGCGTCCCTCGAATTCCGATTGGCTGATAGGATTCTATCAGCCAATCGGAATTAAGGTAGGAATATTCTGATTGGCTGATGGAATCAGCCAATCAGAATCAATTTCAATCTGATTGGCTGATCCAATCAGCCAATCAGATTGAGCTCGCATTCTATTGGCTGTTCAGCCAATCAGCCAATCGGATTGAACTTGATTCTGATTGGCTGATTCCATCAGCCAATCAGAATATTCCTACCTTAATTCCGATTGGCTGATAGAATCCTATCAGCCAATCGGAATTCGAGGGACGTCATCTTGGATGACGTCCCTTAAAGGAACCATCATTCTTCAGTTGGACGTCGCCGGAAGAAGATGGGTCCGCGGTGGAGGTCTTCAGGATGGAGCCGGTCGTCATCGGATGAAGATAGAAGATGCCGCTTGGATCAAGATGGTTGCCGGTCTGGATCGCCTCTTCTTCCCGGATAGGATGAAGACTTTGGAGCCTCTTCTGGACCTCTTCAGCCACCGGATGATGGATCGCCAACCCCCGCTTGGGTTGGATGAAGATTTTGGAGCCAGGACGGATCGGTGATACCTGGTGAGGTGAAGACAAGGTAGGATGATCTTCAGGGGCTTAGTGTTAGGTTTATTTAAGGGGGTTTGGGTTAGATTAGGGGTATGTGGGTGGTGGGTTGTAATGTTGGGGGGGGGGTATTGTATGTTTTTTTTTACAGGCAAAAGAGCTGAACTTCTTGGGGCATGCCCCGCAAAGGGCCCTGTTCAGGGCTGGTAAGGTAAAAGAGCTTTTAACTTTAGTAATTTAGAATAGGGTAGGGCATTTTTTATTTTGGGGGGCTTTGTTGTTTTATTAGGGGGCTTAGAGTAGGTGTAATTAGTTTAAAATTGTTGTAATATTTTTCTTATGTTTGTAAATATTTTTTTATTTTTTGTAACTTAGTTCTTTTTTATTTTTTGGACTCTAGCTAGTTTATTTAATTGTATTTATTTGTAGGAATTGTATTTAATTAATTTATTGATAGTGTAGTGTTAGGTTAATTGTAGGTAATTGTAGTTAGTTTATTTAATTAATTTATTGATAGTGTAGTGTTAGGTTTAATTGTAACTTAGGTTAGTATTTATTTTACAGGTAATTTTGTAATTATTTTAACTATTTTAGCTATTAAATAGTTCTTAACTATTTAATAGCTATTGTACCTGGTTAAAATAAATACAAAGTTACCTGTAAAATAAATATTAATCCTAAAATAGCTATAATATAATTATAATTTATATTGTAGCTATATTAGGATTTATTTTACAGGTAAGTATTTATCTTTAAATAGGAATAATTTATTTAATAAGAGTTAATTAATTTCGTTAGATGTAAATTATATTTAACTTAGGGGGGTGTTAGTGTTAGGGTTAGACTTAGCTTTAGGGGTTAATACATTTATTAGAGTAGCGGTGAGCTCCAGTCGGCAGATTAGGGGTTAATAATTGAAGTTAGGTGTCGGCGATGTTAGGGAGGGCAGATTAGGGGTTAATACTATTTATTATAGGGTTAGTGATGCGGATTAGGGGTTAATAACTTTATTATAGTAGCGCTCAGGTCCGCTCGGCAGATTAGGGGTTAATAAGTGTAGGCAGGTGGAGGCGACGTTGTGGGGGGCAGATTAGGGGTTAATAAATATAATATAGGGGTCGGCGGTGTTAGGGGCAGCAGATTAGGGGTACTTAAGGATAACGTAGGTGGCGGCGCTTTGCGGTTGGCAGATTAGGGGTTAATAAGTGTAGGCAGATGGAGGCGACGTTGAGGGGGGCAGATTAGGGGTTAATAAATATAATACAGGGGTCGGCGGTGTTAGGGGGAGCAGATTAGGGGTACATAAGGATAACGTAGGTGGCGGTCGGCAGATTAGGGGTTAAAAAAATTATTCGAGTGTCGGCGATGTGGGGGGACCTCGGTTTAGGGGTACATAGGTAGTTTATGGGTGTTAGTGTACTTTAGAGTACAGTAGTTAAGAGCTTTAGAAACCGGCGTTAGCCCAGAAAGCTCTTAACTACTGACTTTTTTCCTGCGGCTGGAGTTTTGTCGTTAGATGTCTAACGCTCACTTCAGAAACGACTCTAAATACCGGAGTTAGAAAAATCCCATTGAAAAGATAGGATACGCAATTGACGTAAGGGGATCTGCGGTATGGAAAAGTCGCGGCTGAAAAGTGAGCGTTAGATCCTATTTTGAGTGACTCCAAATACCGGCGGTAGCCTAAAACCAGCGTTAGGAGCCTCTAACGCTGGTTTTCACGGCTAACGCCAAACTCCAAATCTAGGTCTAAATAAATGCTGGATAAACTGATCCATTTAAAGAAAAGATTAGTCTGAGAATAATATGTATATGTCTTTTTTTAAAGTTTCATTGCTGTTTAAATATTGACAAAATAAGTGTAAGTTTTGTTGTCTGTAAAACAATAGGAGCTATATAGTAACTTTGCCAATTAGGAACAGTTATAAATAGGTCACTCGAGTATGCAGCCAGTGACTGTGTGGAATAAAACAGTGTTGTGCACTTTCATTTCTAACAGGAACTGAAAAGCTCACAATGTTAGGGACAGCAGATTAGGGGTTAATAATATTTAACTAATGTTTGCGAAGCGGGAGTATGGCGGTTTAGGGTTTAATATGCTTATTATAGTGGCAGCAATGTCGGTAGCGGCAGATTAGGGGTTAATAATATTATTATAGTGTTTGCGATTCGGGAAGGCCTCGGTTTAGGGGTTAATAGGTAGTTTATGGGTGTTAGTGTACTGTTTAGCACTTTAGTTATGAGTTTTATGCTACGGCTTTAGAATGCGTTACGAATCTTGACGGGATAGGGTGTACCGCTCACTTTTTGGCCATGATTAATAATTCTGCAGTACTGTTCATGATTATTTTCAGAACAACATTGATCAAACAAATACAGGAGGAATTGAGGGTTGAGATATATATATATATATATATACAGGGAGTGCAGAATTATTAGGCAAGTTGTATTTTTGAGGATTCATTTTATTATTGAACAACAACCATGATCTCAATGAACCCAAAAAAACTCATTAATATCAAAGCTGAATAGTTTTGGAAGTAGTTTTTAGTTTGTTTTTAGTTATAGCTATTTTAGGGGGATATCTGTGTGTGCAGGTGACTATTACTGTGCATAATTATTAGGCAACTTAACAAAAAACAAATATATACCCATTTCAATTATTTATTTTTACCAGTGAAACCAATATAACATCTCAACATTCACAAATATACATTTCTGACATTCAAAAAACAAATCAGTGACCAATATAGCCACCTTTCTTTGCAAGGACACTGAAAAGCCTGCCATCCATGGATTCTGTCAGTGTTTTGATCTGTTCACCATCAACATTGCGTGCAGCAGCAACCACAGCCTCCCAGACACTGTTCAGAGAGGTGTACTGTTTTCCCTCCTTGTAAATCTCACATTTGATGATGGACCACAGGTTCTCAATGGGGTTCAGATCAGGTGAACAAGGAGGCCATGTCATTAGATTTTCTTCTTTTATACCCTTTCTTGCCAGCCACGCTGTGGAGTACTTGGACGCGTGTGATGGAGCATTATCCTGCATGAAAATCATGTTTTTCTAGAAGGATGCAGACTTCTTCCTGTACCACTGTTTGAAGAAGGTGTCTTCCAGAAACTGGCAGTAGGACTGGGAGTTGAGCTTGACTCCATCCTAAACCCAAAAAGGCCCCACAAGCTCATCTTTGATGATACCAGCCCAAACCAGTACTCCACCTCCACCTTGCTGGCGTCTGAGTCGGACTGGAGCTCTTTGCCCTTTACCAATCCAGCCACGGGCCCATCCATCTGGCCCATCAAGACTCACTCTCATTTCATCAGTCCATAAAACCTTAGAAAAATCAGTCTTGAGATATTTCTTGGCCCAGTCTTGACGTTTCAGCTTGTGTGTCTTGTTCAGTGGTGGTCGTCTTTCAGCCTTTCTTACCTTGGCCATGTCTCTGAGTATTGCACACCTTGTGCTTTTAGGCACTCCAGTGATGTTGCAGCTCTGAAATATGGCCAAACTGGTGGCAAGTGGCATCTTGGCAGCTGCACGCTTGACTTTTCTCAGTTCATGGGCAGTTATTTTGCGCCTTGGTTTTTCCACAGGCTTCTTGCGACCCTGTTGACTATTTTGAATGAAACGCTTGATTGTTCGATGATCACGCTTCAGAAGCTTTGCAATTTTAAGAGTGCTGCATCCCTCTGCAAGATATCTCACTATTTTTGACTTTTCTGAGCCTGTCAAGTCCTTCTTTTGACCCATTTTGCCAAAGGAAAGGAAGTTGCCTAATAATTATGCACACCTGATATAGGGTGTTGATGTCATTAGACCACACCCCTTCTCATTACAGAGATGCACATCACCTAATATGCTTAATTGGGAGTAGGCTTTCGAGCCTATACAGCTTGGAGTAAGACAACATGCATAAAGAGGACGATGTGGTCAAAATACTCATTTGCCTAATAATTCTGCACTCCCTGTATATATATATATATATATATATATATATATATATATAGTCTGTTCTTTTTGTGCTATGGGTTGCACTTGTGCATGTATGTGGAGAGAGGACTTTTGAAGATATTTTACATAGATCACCAACTTACAGTCAATGTGTCAGATTACAAGTGGCATGCTAAAGTAAAACTTTATTGCAGGTGGGTTAACACACATATTACTAACTTGAAAGTAAAAAGTTACCACGCGAGTAAAAGTCCAATATGCACTAACTTTAGTACTTTAGAGACCGAGACAGCACTCCCCATACTTCTATGGGGTGCACTGTTAAAAAACAAAACAACTAACAGTTATACATGCGGATTTATGTGTTTATATGTGTAAATATGTATGTATGTGTGCACATACATATTTACACAAATAAACACATAAATACATATGTATACATAAATATTCTAACGTAGTTTTGGTTTTCACTTAAAGTGATGGTAAAGTCAGTATGTTCACTCTTTATTAATAGTTAGTATGTGTAAAAATATATATACTAGCACTTTTCTATAAACACTACTTTACATGCAAGTAGTCACTTATGCCTAGTGAAAATCGCTGCCTGTCAAATTTTCAATACGTCCTATAACCACGATCGATTTTTTTTTTAGGAAGTTTCAGCCAATGATCAGCCTGTCCAGCTGGCTCGCTGAAGCGAATAGCAGTTATTTATGCACATGCGTTTAGTTGTGCAATTCAGGCTAATTATCTGATCGCCTTTGCAGTCTTCATGCACGTTCATAATATTTGTGCGCATGTGTATTTGCTTTGAAGTGTAATCTGAGTGACATAAGGGTAAACAGTGAATCGGAGTTCAGGTATCGATTCACTGTTTCCCTTGGATTTCTGCCAAGCTAGCTGAGAAGTGTATTCAGGTAATAAAAAAATGTTTACATCAAAAAACAAAACGATTTCTTTTTTTACATCACATATTGGGATTGATATGTAATAAACTGTATTTATGACACATAGATTAAAATACTGTATATTTTTTACCTTTATATATAATTAATCCTAAATTTTATTGCATATAGGTTGAGGAGATTGCTGCATGTGATGCCCCTATTCCATCTACAACAGACATCCCAACCTGCAAAAACTAATTTCAGGGAGGTGGCTTCACCCGCTACTGCGCCACCCCCCTCCTCCCCCCAGTTATATATTGGACACCTTGAAACCCTAAATAAGATAGGGACTTATCATTAAAGTAGCTTCCCACTAAAGTCACATAAAAAAGTAGCTTTATTGCACCACCACATACAACAAACCTATTTTCCAGTGATCGTACGCTTGTTGAATGCTTAAATATTTTAGAATACAAAGATTAATTACGTGCAGTAAATAAGATAGTATTTGTGTTTTTATTTTATTTAAATCAGTGGGGGCTTTTTGGTTACTGATGCATTCTTTGAGGGTTCTATAATGTCCCAGCAACTAAAGGCATTCCTTAAAGAAACACTTTTCTGGATTTGGGCCACATTGGATCATGGTACTTGGAGTTTCAGGGAGATTGCATTCCATTTGCTGGCATCAGG
Organism: Bombina bombina; assembly: GCF_027579735.1. Classification (NCBI taxonomy): domain Eukaryota; kingdom Metazoa; phylum Chordata; class Amphibia; order Anura; family Bombinatoridae; genus Bombina; species Bombina bombina. Next base: position 207,012,264 of record NC_069504.1, read on the forward strand.
GAGTCGCTATTACAATCAGAGAGACTCCCTGAACCTCAGGGAGAGTTGGGATGTCTGCTACAAGTAAACAGTGAATCTTATGATTTACTGTTTACTTGTAGCATGTGCATTTATGTACTCCTTCTCGGCAGCGTGCAACAACTGTGACGTGTAGAGTGGGTGGGAACGCTCTATACGACACTCGGATGCTGGGCAAAATATATGAGTGGGCGGTGGAAGGAAAATGTTAGAGCATTTAGATTATAATTATAACAAAAGTATTATTTTGGGGGGGGGAATACAAGCGGTTGTGGTTAACACAGTGGGATTAAATGAGATATTGCGAGAAAATATATTGTTTACCAAACTATAACTTTCAACTTGTAATACCAGCACAAGCCCTTCTCTGGTTAGCATGCTTTACCATGGACATGTAATATCAAATGGTGTGCGCTAATGATAGCGTGGTCCAGCGATATTGGTTAAAGCGTGCACGCTATCATTAGCGCCCCACTTGTAATCTTTAGGAAACATGTCCTACCTGATGTCTTTTTTTTCTTCTCACCTTTATATCATTTTTATTATACCATTGTTCTCTGTCTAAAATGCTTGTTTTAACTTTATCTGGCTTTACCAATTTAGCAGTTAACACCAAAATATTAAAGGGACATTAAACACTAAATACATGATAGATAGAATGATGCATTCAAAGAAAAGATTAGTCCATGACTAACATGTAGATGTATTTTTTAAAGTTTCATTAGTTGTTTAAAAAGTGACAAAATAAGTGTAAAGTTTTAGTGTCTATAAAACACTGGGAGCTGCCATGTTGTAACTTGTGTTACCTTCTCTGCTGTGGCCAATTAGGGTCAGTTATAAATAGGTCACTAGAGTGTGCAGCCAATGGTTGTGCTGGATTTAACAGTGTTCTGCACTTCCATTTCTAACAGGAACTGAAAAGCTCACAATTTCAGAATGGAATTACAGGCAAAGAGGACAAAATAAATAATGAAAGTATATTGCAGAGTTGTTTTATTATATACAATTTATCATTTTATATTACCATCTCAAAGTGTTTAATGTCCCTTTAATAATAACTTGGATTTGCTAGTAGTTGTGGCAAGATAATTAGATAGCAAATGCACGCCCTTCTTTGCATATGTGATATGCTTTGTTGCATGTTAAATTTTAATGAGATTATGGTGTCACAAATGGCTAGAAAAACAACAAACAGATAATCCTAAAGGAAGAGCCTTTCATACACATAGATTCCTTTCCCTGGAGACTAATTGTGAGAAAAAGACAGATGAATGCAAATATTAAACCTATAAGCAAGTATATACTGGGAACTAGCTGTACTGATCTGTAAATCAATGACAAGAGGTATATTTGTGCAAATCTCACAGCTCCTTAGCATAATTTGGTATACTTTTCAACAAAGGATGCAAAATTAACTAAGCAAATTGGATAATTGAAGTAAATTGAAATGTTGTTTAAAATAGTATGCGCTATCATTAGGTTCCAAGTCACTTTAAATCTGAAAAAGCAATAGAGCTTCTGTCCACCGACCTTTGGGCGTTTCCTTGTTTCTGCTCATCAGCCAACAAGAAGGGTTAATTTAATTAAAGGGACACTGAACCCAATTTTTTTTATTTCATGATTCAGATAGAGCATTTAATTTTAAGCAACTTCCTAATTTACTCCTATTATCAATTTTTCTTTGTTCTCTTGCTATCTTTATTTAAAAATCATGAATGTAAATCTTAGCAGCCAGCCCATTTTAGGATCAGCACCAAGGATAGCGCTTGCTTAAAGGAGGCTGACATTTACCCACCAATAAGCAAGCATAACCCAGGTTCTCAATAAAAAATAGGCCATCTCCTATGCATCACATTCCTGTTTTTTTAAATAAAGATAGCAAGAGAACGAAGAAAAATTGATAATAGGAGTAAATTAGAAAGTTTCTTAAAATTACATGCTCTATCTGAATCATTAAAGAAAAAAAAATGTGTTTAGTTTCCCTTTAAAGAATTTGCTCCTACAGTGGAAAAAAAGGCTGTTTTGGTATTGACCAAATATGTATTTAAAAAATCAATATAATGATATTTTAGTAGGTGCTACAATAATGGATTAATTATATTTCTAAAAAAGAAATAATTTATAGATAGTGCTAGCATTCATCTAGACAAAAAAGAGTCTTGATTATAAGCCTTTTTTATATTAGTAGTAGAATTGTACAGTATGGTCCATATTTTCTTTTTTTTTGTCATTAAGACATAGTCACTCTATTTTATGTACAAAACTGAAAATTTCTCTGAAAAATATCTAAATGTAATAGTGTTTTAATGAGCTATTATCACATAGTAAGTGGTCCTACTGCACGCAGCAGCACAAAAACAAGATTATTTTTTTGGTTTGGTATTTATCAGGATTGTCAAAAACAAAAATGAACCTTAGATTTTATTGACCTACATATGCAATAAATCAATTGCCAAGAACATTGCTAGTCTGCTATTGAATGGTGTAAAACTGGAAATTTTCCTTCTAGAACCCCCCCCCCCCCCACACACACACACACACCTTTATAGTGACATTTTTACCACATGATCTAATTTTTTCTGTTGCATGTATTCATTTGTTCACTTAAAGGGGACGTTCTTTTGCATTTTCAACCAAATTAAAAGAATATATATAAATTCACATTTAAAATGTAATACTAAATATTTTCAGTAAATAAATCAGTGATTCCCATAATGTTCCCTAATACAGCTGTGAGATTTTTCAATTAATTTGTTACTCTATTTTGTTATCATCTAGAAGGCAATATCTTTTTTTTTTTGCTTGAAATATTTAACCAGATGCCTGAAATAGACTTTTTATATTTTTTATATTTTTGTTCTTAAAGGGCCATGAAACCCACAGTTTTTCTTTCATGATTCAGAAAGAGAATGCAATTTTAAACATCTTTCTAATTTACTTATATTATCTAATTTGTTTTATTCTCTTGATATTCTTTGCTGAAAAACATATCTAGATATGCCCAGTAGCTGCTGATTGGTTGCTGCACATAGAAGCCTTGTGTGATTGGCTCACCATGTGGATTGTTTTTACTTCAACTAAGGATATCTAAAAAATGAAGCAAAATAAATAAAAGAAGTAAATTGTAATGTTGTTTAAATTTGTATTCTCTATCTGAATCATGAAAGAAAGATTTTGGGTTTAGTGGCCCTTTAACTGAACAGCAAATATTAATTGCTGTTAAACATCCAGTTGTAAATGAAGAGGACAAAGCAATTGATTTGTTATATATGAGTATTTTGTAAAATGTTTGTCTTGCACAATTATATCACACTGTATTAACATTATAATTTTAGCCTGAGCTAGGACCTAAAAAGACTTGAGGGAGAATTTAAAATTATCTATATTTCCCATTGAGTTCCTTCTAGTATAAGGTTCCTCAACAAAGTTATAGATAGCCATCTCTAATTTAATAACAATTAATGTAGAGGGATTCAGCTATATACATTGGATCCATGATTTATTTATTTTTTTGGAGCAGTTCTGCAGAAGAATTCAGTCTACCAGAAACCTAGCCTAGGCACCGTATTGGTAACGTGTACTGATAACAATTGAAGCATTTTCTTAAAAGCTCTGCTTGGACCCACTAAATTGTTACAGATAATAGAATATTTGTTATTATTTATTGTTTTTATGTATATAAGCAGTAGGTGATGGTTAGCAATAGATAATGTTTAGACAATAATCTATCATAAACAAAAATGTAATTTATATCATGCTGTGGTGTATACTTACAATAGATCTGTTTTACTTTGCTATGTTGGATTATAATTCTGACTTCTGATATTTTGATACCATTTAACATACCAGAAACAGAAGCTAGATCAAACTAACCCCATATGGAGAGCATGGACTAGAAGGGGTTAATGACCATCTGAGGCCATGAAGGAAATAGAGGTGTGTTGGAAGACTAAGGGGGGGGGGGGGGGCTTTGGAGAGGGGATAAATAAGGGGGGGAGTGGAAGCTGTTAGGCTTTTAAAAAAAGCAGGAAAGGAAGCTGGTAGAAGATGTCTGATACAAGGACCTTACTGGAGTAGGTGGAGAGTTTGGTGGAGAAGAGGGGAATTTCCTGGTTACAGCAGTGCCTGGTGGAACCGGAGGAAGAAGGCTGCAGGGCAGGAGGAAGGGCCATCTCAGCAGCTGGAGCATCATGGACGGCCTGTGCACCGCTCTCAGCTACCGGAGAGACTCAGTCCTTTCATTGGGACTAGGTGGCAATCTGGGAGTCGGAGGAGCAGAGAGGTAGGAGCAGTGGTTGAAGGCAGCAACAGGACACCGAGAAGGGCAAAGCGGAGCACTGGTGAGTCGGCGTTGTCTCCCATGAACGGCAGTGGTGGCAGTAGATGGTGACAGAAGAGGAGACTGGCCAGGAGCTGTGACATCAGCGCTAGTTATGCGCAGGCTAGAAATGGCAGTGAGCAGGAGGCCGCACGGCAGAGCACCAATCAGAATGGGATAAGGAACGGATTAAGAACCAGTGGTGAGGGGGCTTTGGAGAATGTGCTGGGAGAAGTAGTTGGGAGTGTGGGGGTAGAAGAGGGTAGACTAGGTTTGGGTAAGGGTACAGTGAGGCAGGGGAGGAGTCAGAGGGAGGAATGACAGCTGTGGTAGCGGTTCAGATGGATGGTGGGGTAATAGGTCTCAGTGATGTAGGGGTACATGGAGTAACAGGGGTCCAGAGGGAAGAGTCAGATATGGGGGGAATTCAGGGGGAGTAAACAGACATGGGGCTAGGAGGGGAGAAGGTGCTGAGGTATAGGGTGGATGATTTATTGAGTGGCATGCTGCAGGATGTTAGGGAATCAGTGAGGAGTGATGGTAGAGTAGCAGAAGGGAATGGAGGGGGCAGAGAGTGGTTTGTGGGGAGCAGGATTTAGAAAGGATGAGGCTAAGTGAGTCAAGGGTGGGTAGGGCTGGAAGGGGGAGGGGGACTTTGCATGTACAGGGTACTGAAAGTGTTCATGGTTCTTTTGCTGGAAAAGGTGGACATGGAGGCAGCTTTTCGGCTGCTTCCGGTGCATCCGGTTTGTCATCATTTGTTAGGATGCCATTTTCAGGGGAGTACTATTTTGATTTATGCTTGCCTATGGGCTGTTCCATCTCATCAACTATATACCATAACGCTATAAAAAAACCTGCGTGCATCAGCACGTATCCAGTATCCATACTACGAGGAATTCTCATCCATATACCATACTCAGTATTTCCTATGATATTTACATCAATACAAGTCTGTAAGAGAGGAATTTGAGTGAAGGCGATCTCTAACAGCACTGATTGGCAGGCGTGAGTCGAGCCCCCAAAGCACCGGCTGTGACGTCAGACGCCGACAACACGAGGAATCTGCCAGTCGAGACACGCTGCAGGACGCATTGGATACCCTGCTGTCTCAGATCTACAAACCTAAGGTACGATAACTGCTAAGAAAGAACTAATTGTGACACATGTTTGATGTAGACGCAGGACGCATTGGATTCCCTGCAGTCGTTACCACAAATAGTTAAAAGGTACAATCCTTATACAGACTTTTTTCTCTTAACCTATATTGTACCGCCTCACCACTAAGGATTTGCTCAATCTATACTAACAAAAAAACGGACTCTTACAGATTTATATACGAATGAGCTCTATTATGAACATTTTTTTAAAATGTACTCTATCTGAGAAAGTTAATCTATTATTTAGAGAACACAGAGATTATCTGTCATACAAACTTGAAACATTTAACAGTTTGTAAGTAGATACACAGTATCTCCATTCTCTGTCTCCTCTAAAATAACAAAATGAATATATTTTGATTACTGAATACTGAAAGTTTGAATTAGAGACGTCTCTATTAAATGTAACTTTTATAAATGATTGTATTTATATGTGAAACACATTTTTTAATTTTATTAAATTAATTTAAGTTTTTATGAAAAAGCCTTTATGAATTTGTATACACATTAATGAATTTAAATCACATATAATCCTTCTTTTGGTATCTTCAGCTAATAGCGCCCTTACTACACCTATTTTTTCTTTTCCATCTCATACTCGTATTTTGAGAAATTCAGTTAGTTTATTGAATGGTTAAGCTTAAAGCAGGCAGATATTGATTATTTGGATGATTTTTTGTTTGTTGGGCCAGCTGGCTCTGGCGAGTGTGGGATATTGATGGATACTTTCCTTTAGGTGGCGTTCCAGTTTGGGATTCTGGTGGCAGCTGAAAAGACTGAGGGTCCAGTGACATCTTTGAGCTTCCTTGGCATTCAGATAGATACATTGAACATGGAATGCAGCCTGCCGATAGAAAAGGTGGAAGACCTGAGGCGGGTGATTTCAAGAGTGGTGGGGAAGGGAAAATTGACTTTGAGGGAATTGCAATCGCTTCTGGGCAAATTAAATTTTGCTTGCAGGGCGATTCCTGTTGGAAGAGTGTTTGGGAGGAGATTATCCTTGGCAACGGCTGGACTGAAGGCCCTGCATCATAGGGTTTGGTTGTCTATGGATTTAAAGGAGGATCTAAGGGTGTGGCTGCTATTTTTGGAAAGTTTCAATGGAGGTTATTTTGTTCAGGAGACGGCGGTGTCAGATGATGAAGTTCATTTGTATACAGATGCGTCTGGAGCCCATGGGTTTGGGGCGTATTTGGATTGAAAGTGTAGTTCTGGCCTGAGAGCTGGGTGGATGGAGGTCTAACCAAGAACCTGGTGTTTTTGGAATTATTTCCTTTTGGTGGTGGCTGTCAAGGTGTGGCAGAGTATGCTGGGGAATAGGAAAGTGATCTTTCATTCTGAAAATTTGGGGGTTGTGTTTGCAATCAACAGACTGACAGCGAAATCGGTCCCTGTGATATGGCACCTTCAGGTGTTTGTGTTGGAATGCATGAGGGCTGTCTTTTTTTGGATGGTTCATGTTCCAGGAAAATGAAATGTAATTGCTAATTCTCTTTCAGATCTGCAGTGGGAGATATTTCAAGAGGCAGCTCCAGAAGCAGATGCGAAGAGGGCGGCATGCCCTTGGGAGTTGTGGCAGATTAATTTCTTAGAGGGCTGAGACTTGCAAAGGGGGCTTTAGCCTATAATATATGGAAGGCGTATGTTCCAGTATGGGAAAAATGATTGGAAAGGTTGGGTAAGGGTGGTGAAAGGGTGACAGGATATTGGCATGCCTATTAGATTGTATTAGATTGGGGCAGGGCGGGACTGTCGCGTTCTATGGTTAAGAAACAGATGGCGGCTTTAGCCTTTTTGTTCCAAGTTCTGAGATCGGGGGGATTTAACAAAAGATTTTGTAGTAAAATTGGCAGTAAAAGTAATATGTAAGGGTCAGAGTTCAGTGGATAGGAGGAGGCCATTGGTTTTCTAATTGTTGCAGAGAGTGGTAAAGGAATTGCAGAGGGTGTGTAAGTCAGAGTTTGAATTTTTTCTTTTGAGGGTGGCATACGTTCTACCATTTTTTGGGGCTTTCAGGGTGTTGGAGCTGGTGGGCGAAAATAGGTGGGATGAAGGGGGTATAGGGGTGAAAGAGGTTGTGTTGAATGTGTCTGAAATGCTGATTTTAGTTAAAGAAATCCAAAACTGATCAAGAGGGAAGGGGACGGTGGATTTGGTTGTTTCCAATTGGCGGTTGGCCCTATGTTGGCGGTGGCTGAGTATTTGGAAAGGAGACCTATAGGTGGTGGCCCCTTACTTCTGCATGAGGATGGGGGGGTCTTATCTAAGTATCATTTTGGAGCAGTGTTAAATCAGGTGTTGGATGTGATTGGAGTGGACTCCTGGGATTTTGGAAGCCATTCCTTCCGGATTGGGGCTGCAACTGAAGCGTATTAGTTGGGCTTGCATGAGATAGTGGTTAAGGAATGTTGGATGGTGGAAGTTGGGATAAAATAAATGGTATGTGAGGCCAATGTTGAAAGTGTACTATTTTGTGTTTCCATACAGGTCCAGTCCACTGCTGGATAATTGGACATTCATACATTTATTGGACGAGAAAGGCAGCAGTGGTGAAGGATACTGGGATTCAGCTGAGTCTTCCAGGGGACTAGGTGGCAGTCAGATGTATGGGGGTGAGGGGTCTTAGATGGGATCAAGTGGTGGTGATGGTGATTGAGTAGGCTAGGCTGTATAGGCCTCCTGACATCCTGGTAATTCATGCTGGGGGCAACGACTTGGTTTTTTTTTTTTCATTAAATAATTTTATTGATTTTAAACATTCGTTCGGTCAGACATCATATGCAAAAATACAGCTCATTTAAAGTAAAAAAGGGGAGGGGGAAAGAGAAAAAAAAAATAAGGGGGGAAATATCGATATGCACTGAATAACTGCTAGGATTTGGTTCTTATCTCTGTTCCCAAATATATATAATATCTGCAATAAAATTTTGTTTACCCATAAAGGTGTAATATATTTTTTCTAGTGTCAACACATGATCCATTTCTCTCACCCACATCGAAAAGTCGAAAAGTCAGGGGTTTGCTGCTTCTTCCAGAACCTGGGTATTAGGCGTTTAGCACAATTGAGCATACATTGAAATAATTTTTTTCCGATATATACATGGTATTGTTGGTGTATCGTTCAGCAGAACTATGGCTGGGGTAAGTGTGACCAAAATTCCTAAAGTCGTGTTTATGCATTCAGATATGTCATGCCAATAGTCTTGCAAGAGAGGGCAAGACCACCAGATATGGGACATAGTACCCCTATCTCAACACTGCCTCCAACACAGGGGGGAGGAGTTGGGGAATATGCTATGCAAGCGGTGTGGGGTCAAATACCACCGTGACAATATCTTGTAGTTCATTTCTACAATTGCTAGCGATAGGGATGATTTTTTAATTTCATTAAAGATATAGCTCCACTGGTCATCTGTAATGATGATGTTTAACTCTTTCTCACAACTAGAAGTATAGGAAGCTTTTTTAGTGGGGAAAGAACCCCTCAATAACTTATACACAATGGAGATATGTGCTCTGGACATAGATGGAGTAGCACACAAAGTTTCAAGGGGAGTGAGAGTTCTGGTAAGGTCAGTCTTATGGGGGCTGGAGTTTATAGCATGCCTTGCTTGAAAATAAGGGAACCAAAAATGAAATGTGGGGCCCAGTTGTCGGGATATCTCAGCTTGGGGGCGAACCACACCATTGTCGATGAGTAAGTGTACGGGGACGTTAGAAGGAGAGCCCTCAACTATTGGTGTAGATACCCTACCAGGTTGCAAAAGTAGAGGATTATTTAAGAGGGGTGTGAGGGGAGACGGTTGACTCGATATTACTTTATTAGTAAACAGTACTCTATCCCATGTCCGCAATGTAGCTGCAATAAAGTAATTTGTATAAACGATAGGTGGTCTATATCTGGAAGGAGTCCAACACATATCACCCAGATTAGAGGCGCTAGATAAGTGAGTTTCGATATGAACCCAAGGTTTGTTGGGTTGCGCATGTTTCCATGCCACAATGCAGGCAATATGCGCGGCTTGATAATAGGCTAGCAGGTCTGGGGCACCTAGTTCTCCATCCTCTCTGCCAAGATATAAGGTATTTTTAGACACCCTAGATCTTTTTTGCGTCCAAATAAAGGATTCAAACATTTTTTTGTTGCTTTATTAAAAATACAGTGGGAAGTTCTAAGGGGAGAACTTGGAATAAGTATAGGTATTTTGGGAGGAGGGACATTTTTATTGCGTTAATTCGCCCTAGCCAAGAGAGGTGACCCTGTTTGTGCCAAGTCTCTAAAGTAGATCGGAACGACTTGGGTTTTATGTCACAAAAAGAGCTAGTGAAGCGAATTCGGTTGGGGATGAGGAGGCTTAAGTAGCTGTTTCCTTGGTTGATCATTGTGTGGTTGGAAATTTAGACCAGGCTGTTTGGAAGTCTGCCTGGGATGTCAGGAAGCTGGAGTCTTTTAGAAAAAAAATGTTAACTGAACAATTTCTAGTTTTGTTGCCCAGTTAGGGGGGTTGGGATTGAGAAACATGGAATTTGAAGGGGAATCAGGCACAAAGTTTTTTTCCTCAAAGATGGAGTGCACCTAAATACAGTGGGTCTTCATCTGTTTAATTTTAACCTGAGGGAAGTGGTGTTAAAGGCCTTAGCTTGTGTGTGTGTGGTGCTTGACCATAGGTCATGCGGTGGTGGGTGCTGGCCACATTAAATACAAGTGGGAACCCCCCTTTAAAAAAGGGGAGTGTTGATACAAATAGGGCCGTGCCTGCAGAAGCCAGTGGAAGGCATGTGAGGCTACACCTTGGGATATTAACAGAGTTATGATGTTTTGATGGTTTATGATTATTGATGGGTTATGACTTAAATAAATGTGGGCTGTGGCCTTTACACCCCATATTATCTAGGTATGTATTGGATACTTGTGAAGTGCGGCTAATCACCCGTAAGTGTCTCAAGGCGCTGCTCATTTTATCAACCTCGGAAGGATGAAAAGTCTCACAAGCAAAAAACAAAAAACAGTTTGGAGCACCAAAAAGCGAGTGAAAAACAAAAAATTTATTTTTAACAATAGGGTTAATTAACCCCAGGGTAAGAGTGTATAAACAATAAAACGAAATACAGAGAACAAAAAGGCTGACCGGTTTCGGCGTGTGCCTTAATCCTAGCCTGCTTGGAAGGATGAAAGGCTGATTGGACCTCACTGGGGATCGAACCTGCAACCCTTAGGTTGCTAAAGAGCTCAGCCACAGTGCCTTAGCATGCTGAGTTATCTGTAGTTGTGTCTATTATTTAAGAGAGTGTAATGTGCCGAGTGTGTGTGTTAAACTAACCCCATAGGGAGAGCATGGACTGGAAGGGGGTTAATGAACCCTTAGTGTTGGATGACTAAGGGGAGGGGTTTGGAGAGGGGATAAATAAGGGGGACAGCAGAAGCTATTAGGCTTTTCAAAAAAGCGGCAAAAGAAGTTCCCTCCCTCCCTATGTTAAGGTAGAGGCTGTTGCAGCTGTGGTGGGTGCTGGCCTTATGAGGCGAATTTAAGTACAAGTGGGAACCCCTCTTTAAAAAAGGGGAGTGTTGATACAAGTAGGGGTGTGTCTGGCAGTAGCCAGTAGAAAGTTAATCTATTATTTAGAGAACACAGAAATTATCTGTCATACAAACTTGAAACATTTAACAGTTTGTAAGTAGATACACAGTATCTCCATTCTCTGTCTCCTCTAAAATAACAAAATGAATATATTTTGATTACTGAATACTGAAAGTCTGAATTAGAGACGTCTCTATTAAATGTAACTTTTATATATGATTGTATTTATATGTGAAACACATTTTTTTAATTTTATTAAATTTATTTAAGTTTTTATGAAAAAGCCTTTATGAATTTGTATACACATTAATGATTTTAAATCACATATAATCCTTCTACACCTATTTTTTCTTTTCCATCTCATACTCGTATTTTGAGAAATTCAGTTAGTTTGTTGAATGGTTAAGGTTAAAGCAGGCAGATATTGATTATTTGGATGATTTTTTGTTTGTTGGGCCAGCTGGCTCTGGCGAGTGTGGGATATTGATGGATACTTTCCTTTAGGTGGCGTTCCAGTTTGGGATTCTGGTGGCAGCTGAAAAGACTGAGGGTCCACTGACATCTTTGAGCTTCCTTGGCATTCAGATAGATACATTGAACATGGAATGCAGCCTGCCAATAGAAAAGGTGGAAGACCTGAGGCGGGTGATTTCAAAAGTGGTGGGGAAGGGAAAATTGACTTTGAGGGAATTGCAATCGCTTCTGGGCAAATTAAATTTTGCTTGCAGGGCGATTCCTGTTGGAAGAGTGTTTGGGAGGAGATTATCCTTGGCAACGGCTGGACTGAAGGCCCTGCATCATAGGGTTTGGTTGTCTATGGATTTAAAGGAGGATCTAAGGGTGTGGCTGCTATTTTTGGAAAGTTTCAATGGAGGTTCTTTTGTTCAGGAGACGGCGGTGTCAGATGATGAAGTTCATTTGTATACAGATGCGTCTGGAGCCCATGGGTTTGGGGTGTATTTGGATTGAAAGTGTAGTTCGGGCCTGAGAGCTGGGTGGAAGGAGGTCTAACCAAGAACCTGTTTTTTTTGGAATTATTTCCTTTGGTGGTGGCTGTCAAGGTGTGGCAGAGTGTGCTGGGGAATAGGAAAGTGATCTTTCATTCTGAAAATTTGGGGGTTGTGTTTGCAATCAACAGACTGACAGCGAAATCGGGTTAATGAACCCTTAGTGTTGGATGACTAAGGGGAGGGGTTTGGAGAGGGGATAAATAAGGGGGACAGCAGAAGCCTTTAGGCTTTTCAAAAAAGCGGCAAAAGAAGTTCCCTCCCTATGTTAAGGTAGAGGCTGTTGCAGCTGTGGTGGGTGCTGGCCTTATGAGGCGAATTTAAGTACAAGTGGGAACCCCTCTATAAAAAAGGGGAGTGTTGATACAAGTAGGGGTGTGTCTGGCAGTAGCCAGTGGAAGGCACATGAGGCTAATTTAGTAGGCTCAGGCTACACCTTGGGATATTAACAGTTATGATGTTTTGATGGTTTATGATCATTGATGGTTTATGGTTTAAATAAATGCAGGCTGCGGCCTTTACATCCCATATTATATAGTTGTGTCTGTTATATAAGAGAGCATAATGTGCAGAGTGTGTGTCATACCTTAGAGCAGGGGTTCTTCTTACTCAGGACTGTAAGATGCTTTTTGCTAGGCCACACCCATGCCTTCTCTTTTACAGGATGCTAGGCCTCATTGGATAAATGCCTCAAAGGATTTTTTTAAACCAATAGATGTTGCCATTATTCTGTTCTAAATGAGTGTTCACTGCTTGACAATTATTTGTCCAGGCAAATGTTACTTTCCCCTATATTTAATGTGACATTTGATATCAAGAACATTCAAATACACCATTCTGTAAAATACCTTTTATTCTGAGCACCTCCCATTTCTACCTTAGCTACTTAAGGTCACTTCCTTTACAGATCCTTGCTTGAATATTTTGATACCTGCCTAGGATAGCAGATCAGATTCTTCAGCTCATTCTGACTTTCAGATTTTGCCTCCTTACTGCAAGTGATCATCAAGCCTCACTTTATTGTGATAATAACCAGACTCTGCAGTTACCTTCCTTACTGTCTGTGTGATCTCTCAACCTCCGTTCCTGCACTGTTGACATAACCTGACTCATCCTGCTTCCTTCCTCTACTGCACGGAGTGGTTTCATCTCGCTCTTTTCCTTAATCTTCACAGCTGTGCAACACTTACCTCTCACCAGAACAGTTTCTGTTTTCTCCGGACCTACGTTACACTCCGCTGATGCTCTGTGTCTCTCTTCAAAAAAATAACTCAAAGAAAACCACAAGTATCTTTACATAGCTGAACTAAAATATTTATGTGATCAGTGACTCCAATTTATTGTGCAGCTGTGAACTATTTGCTCTCTAAAAACCTAAGCGTGCTTTGCTCTCTTCAGTTATTCTGATTCAAACAAGTTTTACTTAAACAGCCTCTGGAGCTGCAGCTACTACTTCACCTAATATATTACATAAATATATTAATATTCTTAATATATTTCTGATCTATGGAACTGAACTTGTCTCATACTTATTCCACATATCAATAATCCTCCTGTTGCTGGGTCATTTAACTTACGTCAGTGATCCAATTTCTCAGGTTGTCTTACTCTGACTAAATAGCTAAATATTGTGAACTAATTTTAACATTATTTTGAGTGAAAATACTTTTAGCTACAAAAACAATACTTGTGACTGCATTGTAATTATTCACACCATTCAGTCAAAACCTCACATAATATTCAAGCCAATTTTTTTTTTGGTCAATAAGTGATTAGGGATCCAAATGAAATTAATAACCAATTTGCCACATTAAACCAGAAAGTTGATTATCTCGCAAGAGGATTGACTGAACTTCAAGCAGAACACGCCGCCTTAAAAGCTTTAATGAAAGATTTCCTGACTCCAAAGGTTACAGATCCACCTGAACCACATATAAACCATCCAACACCTTTCTCAGGTAAAAAAAATCTGAGTTTAGGGATTTTAGAAATGCTTGTAATCTACTTTTTTTCAATGAAACCACGTACTTACGACTCTGATAAAATTAAAGTTTGCACAACAATTCCTTTTTTGACTGGTGAGCCCAGGGCTTAGGCAAACCGTTTCTTTAAAAGTTATGATCCAATATTGTACTCACGGGATAGTTTTTTCACAGCTATGGGCAGTTTATATGAAGATTCTAACAAACAAATAAATGCTGAAACCAAATTGCGCTCTCTAAAACAGGGCAAACGACCTGTAGAAGAATACATAACAGAATTCCATATGTGGTCATCAGACTCCTTATGGAATCAGATCAGCCTAAAGAACCAGTTCAGGCTGGGACTCTCTGAAATATTAAAAGATGAATTGTCACGTATAGATATTAAAATTGTCACGTATAGATTAATTAAAACTGCAACTACTTTGGACCGTAGACTGAGATAAAGGAGAGCAGAAAGATTTACTACAGAGACTTTCTCTAAAAGAACCATTTCTGTATATGCTGAAAGAGCTCCTCCAACATCCACTCCAATGGAAATTGGTGCAATAAAAGGCCCACTTACACCAGAAGAAAAGACAAGATATCACCTCGCCAACTTATGCCTATGCTATGCTGTACTGTGCTGCAGACCATACTGTTAGCCTTTGTCCTATATTGATGCGACAAAAGAAGGGTAAGACATATACAGTTAACTCACTTTCACCAAGCATCACTTCTTGTCAACTCACTTTGCCTTTGTCTTTACAGTGGGACCAACAGCACAGCAAGACCGAAGCCCTAATTGATTCAGGTGCATATGGCTTGTTCATGGATTCTGAGTTTGTCGAAATAAATAAAATCCCCACTGTGTTAAAACATAATCCGCTCTTTGTAAAAGTTATTGATGATTCATTCATCCAAAAGGGTCCCATAACACAACACACAATACCCTTACTATTTACCACCTTAGATGGCCATACTAAGTATGTTACATTTTATATAATTCCCACATCTCTACACTCTATAATCTTAGGCTACCCATGGTTATCGAAATATAACCCAACAATTGACTGGACACATAATACTATTACACTCCAATCTCAGTATTGCAACAATACTTGCTACCCTCATCACCTCATTTCTAATCTAGAAATTGCAGTCCCACTTGAATACCAAAATTTAATACAGGGAGTGCAGAATTATTAGGCAAATGAGTATGTTGACCACATCATCCTCTTTATGCATGTTGTCTTACTCCAAGCTGTATAGGCTTGAAAGCCTACTACCAATTCAGCATATTAGGTGATGTGCATCTCTGTAATGAGAAGGGGTGTGGTCTAATGACATCAACACCCTATATCAGGTGTGCATAATTATTAGGCAACTTCCTTTCCTTTGGCAAAATGGGTCAAAAGAAGGACTTGACAGGCTCAGAAAAGTCAAAAATAGCGAGATATCTTGCAGAGGGATGCAGCACTCTTAAAATTGCAAAGCTTCTGAATCGTGATCATCGAACAATCAATCGTTTCATTCAAAATAGTCAACAGGGTGGCAAGAAGCGTGTGGAAAAACCAAGGCGCAAAATAACTGCCCATGAACTGAGAAAAGTCAAGCGTGCAGCTGCCAAGATGCCACTTGCCACCAGTTTGGCCATATTTCAGAGCTGCAACATCACTGGAGTGCCCAAAAGCACAGGGTGTGCAATACTCAGAGACATGGCCAAGGTAAGAAAGGCTGAAAGACGACCACCACTGAACAAGACACACAAGCTGAAACGTCAAGACTGGGCCAATAAATATCTCAAGACTGATTTTTCTAAGGTTTTATGGACTGATGAAATGAGAGTGAGTCTTGATGGGCCAGATGGATGGGCCCGTGGCTGGATTGGTAAAGGGCAGAGAGCTCCAGTCCGACTCAGACGCCAGCAAGGTGGAGGTGGAGTACTGGTTTGGGCTGGTATCATCAAAGATGAGCTTGTGGGGCCTTTTCGGGTTGAGGATGGAGTCAAGCTCAACTCCCAATCCTACTGCCAGTTTCTGGAAGACACCTTCTTCAAGCAGTGGTACAGGAAGAAGTCTGCATCCTTCAAGAAAAACATGATTTTCATGCAGGACAATGCTCCATCACACGCGTCCAAGTACTCCACAGCGTGGCTGGCAAGAAAGGGTATAAAAGAAGAAAATCTAATGACATGGCCTCCTTGTTCACCTGATCTGAACCCTATTGAGAACCTGTGGTCCATCATCAAATGTGAGATTTACAAGGAGGGAAAACAGTACACCTCTCTGAACAGTGTCTGGGAGGCTGTGGTTGCTGCTGCATGCAATGTTGATGGTGAACAGATCAAAACACTGACAGAATCCATGGATGGCAGGCTTTTGAGTGTCCTTGCAAAGAAAGGTGGCTATATTGGTCACTGATTTGTTTTTGTTTTGTTTTTGAATGTCAGAAATGTATATTTGTGAATGTTGAGATGTTATATTGGTTTCACTGGTAAAAATAAATAATTGAAATGGGTATATATTTGTTTTTTGTTAAGTTGCCTAATAATTATGCACAGTAATAGTCACCTGCACACACAAATATCCCCCTAAAATAGCTATAACTAAAAACAAACTAAAAACTGCTTCCAAAACTATTCAGCTTTGATATTAATGAGTTTTTTGGGTTCATTGAGAACATGGTTGTTGTTCAATAATAAAATTAATCCTCAAAAATACAACTTGCCTAATAATTCTGCACTCCCTGTAGATGTGTTCAATATTAAGGAAGCCGAAAATTTACTCCCACATAGAATTTATGATTGCCCAGTTGATATTATACCTGGTTCACAAATCCCTTTTGGCAAAATCTTTCCACTTCCACAAAATGAATTAAAACATCTACGTGAATACTTAGATGAAAACCTTAGAAAAAGGGTTTATTACACCTTCTACATCACCTGCAGGTGCTGGTATTTTTGTTACAAACAAAGATAGAACATTAAGACCTATAATAGATTATAGTGCACTTAATTCAGTCAACATTAAGAACCGATACCCGCTTCCACTCATACCCAAACTCCTTGAGCGATTAATGGTGCCACTATATACACCAAGCTGGATCTTAAATGAACGTATAACCTCATCAGAATTAAGGAAGGTGATGAGTGGAAGACGTCATCCAGAATGAGATATGGGTTATTTGAGTATAAAGTAATGCCCTTTGGGCTTTGTAATGCTCCAGTCACCTTCCAATATTTTATAAATGATATTTTTAAAGATCTAACTGATGTTTGTGTCATCATTTACCTTGATGACATCCTCATTTATTCAAAAGATTCGCAAGAACATAAAAAATATGTCCGATGGGTTCTTATACGACTTTGTGACCAAAGACTATTTGCGAAATTGGAGAAGTGTCAGTTCCATGTGAATAAGATTACATTTTTGGTTACATAATTTCACCAAATAATAAATATGGATCCCGACAATGTTTCTACTATTATTTATTGGCCAAGACCTACAACTGTAAGACCCCTCCAGAGGTTCTTAGGTTTCTCCAATTTTTATAGGAAGTTTATCCTCAACTTTTCCACTATAATAAAACCTCTAACCAATTTAACTAAACAACGTCTCAAATTCAATTGGAATACTGAAGCAAAACTTGCATTTAATCAATTAAAACAAAGATTCACAGCTGCCTCAATTTTAAGTCTTCCTAATCATAACCATCAGTTCATTGTAGAGGTGGATGCTTAAAATGTTGGCATTGGAGCTGTTTTATCACAATGCGATCATACCAATAACCTATATCCTATCTCTTTTTATTCAAGAACGCTACAACCGGCCGAAATAAATTACTCTGTCGATGATAAGGAATTATTGGCTATTAAGTGTGCCTTGGAGACTTGGTGACACATCTTAGAAGGAACTTCTAAACCATTCCTGATCTACACAGATCACAAGAATCTAGAGTATTTAAAGAAAAATAAAACACTTTCCTCTCGACAAGACAGATGGCCTCTTTTCCTGGACAGATTTGATTTTCTCATTACCTACCGACCGGGTTCACGGAGTACTAAAGCCGATGCTCTATCTAGAATTCTCGATAATCCACCAGAAATTGATCAACCACACCATATCATTCCCCCCAAAAAGTTCATAGGAACTTTGACCTTTCTCGAAAAGGAAATATTGAGTGCCTTACATAATGAACCACAACAACCAAAGGATACCATTAAAATTATTCTTCAGGGTTATACTATCATGATGGGAAACTTTATATACCTAAACTATTCAGGGATTCAATACTATCACACTCCCATGACACACCTCTCTGGGGTCATACAGGAATACTCAACTAATTACGAGAGATTTATGGTGGCCTCAAATGGATCAGGAGATCCTTCAATACATTAATTCATGTGAAACATGTGCCAGAAACAAACTTGTATATCAAAGACCTTTTTGCCATTTAACACCTATCCCTATCCCAGATACACAATGGTCCATGATATCTATGGACTTCATCGTTGAACTTCCGCCTTCACAACAACACAACACCATTTTAGTAGTCATTGACCCATCTTACAAAACTGGCCCACTTCATTGTTCTGAAACAGTTGCCTACAGCCAAAGACACAGCTAAAGCTTTCCTCATGCATATTGTGAAATAACATGGTTTACCCACAACAATAATAACAGACAGAGGAACCCAGTTCACTTCATTCATTTGGAAGGCACTTTGTAAGATGCTAAAAATTGATTCAAGATTATCCACATCTTATCACCCACAAACCAATGGTTTAACAGAACAAATCAATAAAACCCTTGAACAGTACCTAAGATGTTATGTTACCTACCAACAGGATGACTGGATATTTTATATCCCCATGGCTGAATTCTCATACAATAATTCTGTCTCTGATTCCACTAAAACAATCCCTTTCTTTGCTACATACGGATACCATCTGACAATTATTTCCTTCTCTAAAGATGGCAATAATCTCCCGCTGCTACTGACTTCTCTACCAATCTAAAACATGTATTGGACAATTTGAAAGTTCATTTAACCAAGGCCAAAACTAGACAGAAACATTATTATGACCTACAACACAGGCCTAACCCTCCTTATCAAGTAGGAGATTTGGTTTGGTTATTTACCAAGCACTTGAAAATGGCTATTCCATCTAAGAAGTTAGGAAACCAATTTATTGGTCCATTTCCCATCAAACATATTATAAACTCCAACACTGTAACTTTGAAACTTCCTGACTCGTATAAAATTCAACTATATTTTCACATCTCCCTGCTGAAACCATTTCACCCAAGTACTCGTTCCAATCGAACTAACCTGCCTCCTCCTCCAGTTCATTTCCAAGATCATGAAGAATTTGAGGTGGATTCCATTCTTGATTCTCGCTTCAGATGAAGGAGATTGGAATATCTTGTCTCTTGGAAAGGCTACTGTCCCGAGGAGAATTCCTGGGTTCTTCATAATGACGTCCACGCACCAACACTTGTTGCCTCTTTTAATCGCAAATACCCTCTGAAACATCAGACTGAACCCTCATAGAGGGTTCCTTGAAAAGGGGGAACTGTAAGGTACCTTTAATTCCTAGCACCTCCCATTTCTACCTTAGCTATGTAAGGGCATGTCCTTTACAGATCCTTGCTTGAATATTGTGATACCTGCCTAGAATAGCAGATCAGATTCTTCAGCTCATTATGACTTTCGGATTTTGCCTCCTTATGAAAAGTGATCATCAAACCTCCCTTTATTGTGATAATCACCAGGCTCTGCAGTTACCTTCATTCCTGTCTGTGTGATCTCTCAACCTCCGTTCCTTCACTGTTGACGTAGCCTGATTCAGCCTGCTTCCTTCCTCTACTGCACAGAGCGCTTTCATCTCACTCTGTTCCTTAATCTCCACAGCTGAGCAACACTTACCTCTGACCGGAACAGCTTCTGTTTTCTCCTGACCTCCGTTTCACTCCTCTGCTGCTCTGTGTCTCTCTTCAAGGAAATAACTCAAAGGAAACCGCAAGTATCTTTACATAGCTGAACTCAAATGTTTATGTGATCAGTGACCTAATATATTACCTAAATGTATTAATATTCTTAATATATTTCTGATCTATGGAATTAACTTTTCTCATACTTATTCCACATATCAATAATCCTCCTGGTGCTGCTGGGTCATTTAACTTACGTCAGTGATCCAATTTCTCAGGTTGTCTTACTCTGACTAAATAGCTAAATATTGTAAACATCCAATTTTAACATTATTTTGGGTGAAAATATTTTTAGCTACAAAAACAATAATTGGTAAATACATTGCAATTATTCACACCATTCAGTCAAAACCTCACTCATTCAAATATAATAGTCTATCACCTAGATTACGAGTTTTGCGTTAGAGGCTGTGCTGTGCTAACGAGCAGTTTATGCTCACCGCTCACTTACAGACAGCGCTGGTATTACGAGTTTTGACAAACCAGACAAGAAGTGAGCGTTAAGCAAAATTTTGCTCATTACCGCACTCCAATACCAGCGCTGCTTACGTTAGTGGGGAGCTGGTGTAACATGCTCGTGCACGATTTCCCCATAGGAATCAATGGGGAGAGCCGGCTGAAAAAAAGTCTAACACCTGCAAAAAAGCAGCGTAAAGCTCCTTAACGCAGCCCCATTGATTCCTATGGGGAAATACATTTTATGTCTACACCTAACACCCTAACATGAACCCTGAGTCTAAACACCCCTAATCTTATACTTATTAACCCCTAATCTGCCGCCCCTGACATCGCCGACACCTACATTAATCTTATAAACCCGTAATATGCTGCCCCCAACATCGCCGAACCCTACATTACATTTATTAACCCCCAATGTCACTGCCACCTACCTACACTTATTAACCCCTAATCTGCCGTCCCCAATGTCGCCGCCACTATAATAAACATATTAACCCCTAAACCGCCGCACGCCTGCCTCGCAAGCAATAGTTAAATATTATTAACCCCAATCTGCCGGCCCTAACATCACCGCCACCTACCTACATTTAATCTGCCGCACCCAACGTCACCGCCACTATACTAAACCTAAGTCTTACCCTAACACCCCCTAACTTAAATATAATTAAAATAAATCTATATAAAAATTCCTATCATTAACTAAATTATTCCTATTTAAAACTAAATACTTACCTATAAAATAAACCCTAAGCTAGCTATAATATAACTAATAGTTAAATTGTAGCTATCTTAGGATTTATTTTTATTTTACAGGCAAGTTTGTATTTATTTTAACTAGGTAGAATAGTTTTTAAATAGTTATTAACTATTTAATAACTACCTAGCTAAAATAAATACAGTTACTTGTAAAATAAAACCTAACCTAAGTTACAATTACATCTAACACTACACTATAATTAAATTATTTCCCTAAATTAAATACAATTAAATACAATTAAATAAAATTATCTAAACTACAAAAAAACAAAACACTACATTACCGAAAATAATAAACAAATTACAAGATTTTTAAACTAATTACACCTAATCTAATCCCCCTAACAAAATAACCCCCCCCCCACCATGCAATCAGCCAATAGGATTGAGCTCGCATTCTATTGGCTGATTGTAACAGCCAATAGAATGCCAGCTCAATCCTATTGACTGATTGTATCAGCCAATAGGATTTTTTCTACCTTAATTCCGATTGGCTGATAGAATTCTATCAGCCAATCGGAATTGAAGGGATGCCATCTTGGATGACGTCATTTAAAGGAACCTTTATTCAGTCTTAGCCGTTGGATGAAGAAGATGCTCCGCGTCGGATGTCTTGAAGATGGACCCGCTCCGCGCCGGATAGTTGAAGATAGAAGATGCCGTCTGGATGAAGACTTCTGCCCGTCTGTAGGAGCACTTCGCCCCGTTTGGATGAAGACTTCTCCCGGCATCGTTGAGGACTTCGACCCGGTTGGATGAAGACTTCTCCCGGTAAGGTGATCTTCAAGGGGTTAGTGTTAGTTTTTTTAAGGGGGTATTGGGTGGGTTTTAGAGTAGGGTTGGTTGTGTGGGTGGTGGGTTTTAATGTTGGGGGGGATTTGTAATTTTTTTTACAGGTAAAAGAGCTGATTACTTTGGGGCAATGCCCTGCAAAAGGCCCTTTTAAGGGCTATTTGTAATTTAGTGTAGGGTAGGGCTTTTTTTATTTTGAGGGGGCTTTTTTATTTTGTTAGGGCGATTAGATTAGGTGTAATTAGTTTAAAAATCTGTTTATTATTTTCTGTAATTTAGTGTTTGTTTGTTTTTAGTACTTTAAATAATTGTATTTAATTGTATTTAATTGTATTTAACCCTTTAAGGACACAGCTTTCAGTTTGCTCAATTGGTTTATGATGGAAAAATTCCGTCATATGTCCTTAAGAGGTTAATTTAGGGAAATCAATAGTTTTAAATAGGAATAATTTAGTTAATGATAGGAATTTTTATTTAAATTTATTTTAATTATATTTAAGTTAGGGGGTGTTAGGGTTAGACTTAGATTTAGGGGTTAATACCTTTAGTATAGCGGCAGCGACGTTGGGGCGGCAGATTAGAGGTTAATAAATGTAGGTAGGTGTTGGCGATGTTAGGGATGGCAGATTAGGGGTCAATAATATTTAACTAATGTGTGCGAGTGAGGCGGTTTAGGGGTAAATATGTTTATTATAGTGGCGGCGATGTCTGGTTCGGCAGATTAGGGTTAAAAATGTTATTTTAGTGTTTGTGATGCGGGAGGGCCTCGGTTTAAGGGTTAATAGGTAGTTTATGAGTGTTATTGTACTTTTTAGCACTTTAATTAAGAGTTTTATGCTACAGCGTTGTAGTGTAAAACTCTTAACTACTGACTTTAAAATACGGTACCAGTCTTGACAGGAGAGGGTGTACAGCTCACTTTTTGGCAGACTCGTAATACCGGCGCTATGCAAGTCCCATTGAAAAAAGAGGATACACAATTTACATAAGTGGATTTGCGGTATTTCCAAGTCTGGCCAAAAAAATGAGCGGTACACCTGTACCAGCAAGACTCGTAATCCCAGCGGGAGGACCTCTTAACGCGGCTTTTTAAACCTAACCCAAAACTCGTAATCTAGCCGTATGACAATAAACATTCATAAGTTTTGTTTACTATTTTGTACTTTTCTCTTCAAATGTTATATTGAAAATAGGGAAATGTAGCATTCCATACATTCAGTATTAGAAATTATTATTGACTAGCACATTAATTTAAATTAAAAAGGAGGTCCAAAAGAGGTAGTGCAGGATATGATAGAAGAGAAAGAAAAGTAGATAATTAACTGCAGTAGAACATGTTCTAAAACAAGAAGTTATGATTTGTAATCTGGAATTGAGAGGATACAGGACTTAAGGATACAGGACAAAAAAATGTAGCTTACCTGTATCCAAATATTAGAGGGAAGCAATTCAGCAGTCAGTAACAATGCTAGAAGGTTTCTGAGGAGGCAGTGGCGTCACTACGGGGGTGCGGGGTGTGCGGGCCGCACCTGGGTGACACCCTCCAGGGGGTGACACCAAAAAAAAAAAAATTTTTTTTTTTTTTACATTTTATTGAAATTCAAAGAAATACAATGCATAGATTATTTTATTAGAGGCTGGCATTTGTGAACATTAGTGGGACTGGGGAAGTTGTAGACAAACAATTTTTTTGCCCCTTGAGCCAGTGCTGCAATTTCAACAAATAGTTTTCCCGGCTGCTTTTGCTTGTTTGCACTTTGCTCCTCCCCTGCCCAATTTCACTATGAATGTTGTGGGTGTGCCGTGGGGCTTGCAAAGTTGCGCTGCTAGCCTAAACCTGCCTGCCTATCTGTGCTCACTGTTCAGTGACATGCGGCCCAGGGCTGTGCACTGACAGACTTGGAACAGAGTCAGAGAGCAGAATTTTCGTAGTTTGCGCGCCTAAACCTTTTCTTCAGTGATTTATTTTAGAGTGCTCTGTTTATCTTTCATTTGATGTTCTGCTGAGCCAGGGAGCAGCTCTAGGCATGAGCTTCATAATTAATGCAGAGCAGTTTACATATTTTGTATGTGTGTGCCTGAGTTTTTGTGTGTCTCAGTGTTTTTGTGTGTGTGTTTTTGTGTGTGTGTCTGAGTGTGTTTCCAAGTGTTTGTGTGTGCATCTGAGTATGTTTTTAAGTGTGTCTGAGTGTTTGTATGTGTGTTTGCCTGTGTTTTTGTGTGTGTCTGCTTTCTGGTGGGGGGGTGACACCATGACTTACCGCACCGGTGACACCAACCCTAGTGATGCCACTGTGAGGAGGCATCATTTTATGCAAAGTACAATGAACTTATCTGTGGGTCAGAAAATAAGACAAACATAGCAACAAAGTACTTATTCCAAACAAAATATGTACAGAATATCACTAGTAATGTCTCTGAGTTTTAGGTGGCATTTTTCAACTTCCTTAAATTTTGCAAGACTGTCACGGGCTGAGAGATTTGGATAGCTGTCCTTCCTGTCACTTTCCTCACTTTCTATAAATGAATGCTAGACCTGACAAACTCCACCTCAGAACACCCTTTAAGGAATGCAAAATCTCTGCCCATGGCTCAGTCCAACTCTGCAATACAACGGGCAAGACTCTGGACCACATGATTGAATCTGCTCCCCTTGGCCCTGTAATCTGCTTTTATCTCTGGGAGCTTTTCCACAGTCCTCACAAAACAAGTGCTACACTGTAAGAATTATGGTTCTAAAAGAAGATACTAGCTAAGCAACTGATACCTGTGCAGCTGTTCCATTGAGCACAGTTACCATATAAAGTTTTCTTTATGTCATTTACTGATCTATTAAACCACCACAGTGCTGGCATTCTATAGGTAGGATAGTGTAAACTGGTAAAGGTACAAAGAAAATTGTCATTACTGTTTGCCTACAAAGATAAACATTATCATCCAGATATTCACAATAAACATTAAACACAGTGTAGTGATTCTCAACTCCTGTCAATAGAATACCTTAAAGGGACAGTATACACCAATTTTCATATAACTGCATGTAATAGACATTACTATAAAGAATAATATGCACAGATACTGATCTAAAAATCCAGTCTAAAACCGTTGAAAAACTTACTTAGAAGCTCCCAGTTTAGCACTGTTAAAAAGATTAGCTGGAACACCCACTGAAAGTGGGAAATAGCAGACACTCCCTCCCCCTTCCTCTGCATATGAAAAGACTCTTTACACAAACAGCAGCAAGCTGGCGTAGGTATACATCAGTATTCTCCTAAAACATTGGGGCTTGGTTAGGAGTCTGAAAATCAGTGCAATGTTATTTAAAAATAAGCTATATAAATAAATCCTCTACAAAACATTTATGCAAAAAAAAAATCTAGTGTATAATGTTCCTTTAACAATCTAGAATTTCAGCTACAAACCTGGAGCCCCATTACAAATGCGGTGTCACCTGCAAAAGCCGTCTACGCTGGTTTTTGTGGGGTTTTGGTATCCTATATACAGCGCCGCATATAAATGTGGCACGTATATTTCACCCGTCGCCCATAGGCTAACATGGGACCGCGCCGCAAGTCAGTATCCAATATCCAGCGCAAGGACTTACGTGGCGAAAATGGAGAAATCTTACTTCATTTTTACCTCGCCATAAAAGTCAGCCGTAGCAGGCCTTGCCCTGAGTATGGGAGCACCGTAATTCCCGAAAATGCCTGCAAAAATAAACTAACACCTAACGCATGCACAATGTCTATCTACCTGTCAACCGCAATCCCCCACCGCAAAAACTAATAAAGTGTATTAACCCCTATATCCGCCATCAAACCCACACAGCAAGTAATAACTAAATTATTAACCCCTATATCCGCCAACCCCAACATCTCAAACTACCTATTAAAACTATTAAGCCCTAATCCCCCATTAACCCACAATGCAATAAACCCATTAAAACTATTAACCCCTAAACCGCCAAAGCCCACAACGCAATAAACCCATTAAAACTATTAACCCCTAAACCGCCAAAGCCCACAACGCAATAAACCTATTAAAGTATTAACCCTTAATCCGCCAAAGCCCACAATGCAATAAACCTAACCCCTAACCTAACCCCTCCCTAACCCAACCCCCCTAACCTAACACACCCTAAATGAACCCAAATTATTTACAAAATACAAAAATTATTATTAAATTAAAAAAAAAATAACACTACTTTAAAAATACAAATAAACTAAGTATAAATTAAAGGGACAGTCTAATAAAAATTCTGGAGTAGATTGTCGCCGCTTGGAAGAAGACTTCACCGCCTGGAACAGGACCTTCTCCGCCGGACTTCAGGAACGGTGAGTAGCAAAATGGGGCTTAGACTTAAGGTTTTTTAAGGTTTTTTTGGGGGTGTTTATTTTATTTAGATAGGGTGGGCAGTAAAAGAGCTGAATGCTCTTTTATGGACAATGCCCAACAAATGCCCTTTTCAGGGCAATGGGTAGTTTAGGGTTTTTAGTGTTAGGTTATTTTATTTGGGGGGGGTTGGTGGGTGGGGGGGTTTTACTGTTAGGGGGGCGGGTTGTGTATTTTCTTGTAAAAGAGCTGATTATCTTGGGACAATGCCCAGCAAAAAGCCCTTTTAAGGGCTACTGGTAGTTTATTAGAGTAGGGGGTGTTTTTATTTTTGGGGGCTTATTATTTTCATAGGGATTAGGTATAATTTTTTAAAATTTGGTCATTTTCTTTTTTATTTTCTGTAATCTTAGATTTTTTTATTTTCTGTAATTGTAGCTTAAAGGGACAGTCTACTCAGAATTTTGATTAGACTGTCCCTTTATCCCTTTAATTTATACTTAGTTTATTTGTGCAAAAAAGAATTATCCAGTGCACATCCAAGGCACTTTTTTAGTTTATTTGTATTTTTAAAGTAGTGTTAGGTTTTTTTTAATTTAATAGTAACTTTAGTATTTTGTAAATTAGGTAATTTGGGTTCATTTAGGGGGTGTTAGGTTAGGGGTGTTAGTTTAGGGGGGGTTAGGTTTATTGCGTTGTGTGCTTTGATGGTTTAGGGGTTAATAGTTTTAATGGGTTTATTGCATTGTGGGTTAATGGCGGATTAGGGGTTAATAGTTTTAATAAGTAGTTTGCGATGTTGGGGTTGGCGGATATAGGGGTTAAAAATTTAGTTATTACTTGCTGTGTGGGTTTGATGGCGGATTTAGGGGTTAATAATTTAGTTATTACTTGCGGTGTGGGTTTGATGGCAAATTTACGGGTTCATAATTTAGTTATTACTTGTGGTGTGGGTTTGATGGCGGATATAGGGGTTAATAATTTAGTTATTACTTGCGGTGTGGGTTTGATGGCGGATATAGGGGTTAATAGTTTAATAAGGCTTATTGCATTGTGGGGGTTGTCGGTCTAGGGGTTAATACATTTATTATTAGTAGTGAGAGGGGGGATTGTGGATATAGGGGTTTTTACATGTCTGGCTTATTTTTGGGAGGCGTGTTAGACTTTTACGGGAGATTTGTTATTTTCTTTACTTTTCTAAGGCGCCGGCAGTTTCTAAAGTGCCGTAAGTCACTGTGACTCTAGAAATTTGTATTTACGCTTATTTCTGGACATCGCTAGTTTATCAGACTTACGGCACTTTATGAGCTGCCGGCGGGGTATATGTAATACCCCAATGGGCAAGGTGAAATTACGGGTGGCACGGGTTGCAGCGCTGAAGCTGAAGCTTACACCGTATATGTAATTGTGCCCCTGGTTGCTAATATGGAACTTCATTTACATATCTTAAAATAATATTTCCTACTTTCAAAATCCATCTCATTTAAATGAATCCATACAACTGGATTTCATATACTCTTAAGTACATAACTGTTTTGTCTGTTCTATTTGTCCGATATGCATATCTAGATAGATGCTTATTAGATTGTTCTATTGGATGGTACACAAGAATAACAGTTTGCATCCAATTTACAAATATGTTTAGCCCTTGTGATATTTTGCCGTTTTCAAGAGATGTAGTACGGTTATGCCAGGGGTGGTTCTTGACTACAAAAATTTGATCACAAAGTTAAATATCAAGGCCTAGTTTCAGTTACTGTTATAGACTATGTAAATTAGTGGTACCAACAAATATCTCCATTAAAGTATATGGTCTAGTTTCCATTGCTGTTTCAAACTGGTGGCAACGTAAAACATATCCATAGACTTTAATGGACATACTTGTTGCCATCAGTTTACAATAGTGATGTAAACTAGGCTCTAGTGTGAAGGGGGCTCTGATTAAGGAGCTTATGTTCTAACACATATTCCTATTAACTTTAACTATTTATCCTCTTTCTCCCTTCTTTAGCAATTTTCTGTCTTTCTTTAGAGTACTTGAGATGTATGATAGACATTACCTTGCACATTTGGGGCATATAGCACATTGTGCTAAAGTAATGAATAGGCATACATAGCACCCACTAGCATTTCCTAGAACCATCACTGGTATTAAGGCTTATCTTGGACGTTTGCAACAGGGAAGAGTCCAGAAACAGGAAGCCAGTGAGCATATACAAGCTTGAAGTTTATATAGGCAGGGGAGTAACAGAATGGTAGTAAAACTTAAATCCAGGGTACAGGCCAGAAGTCATCACTAAAAAGGTACCAGGGGCAATCCATCAACAGAGTCCAGGAGAATAGCAAAGGGTCAAGAAGCCAGAATATAGCCGGAAACACAGGACTGGGAGTAAGTATATGAGGTGAAAATGTCAGAAGAAGCTTTAGAGTAATTGGGAGCAAGGAGGTCTGACTTAGGACAATAAGAATTACCAAGCGCCAAATGATAGGAAATGAGGAGCTTTATAGATGCTGAAACAGTGCTACTTTGATGTGACTGTGTGGATACCAGGATATGCAGTTTCTATGCTTGTGTCCATGCTCACTCTGTGTAGGCTGACTGATAATAGCACATCTTTTAGTGCGTCAGTCATCCTTACAAAGGTTATTAGGAGAAGATGTAAATGCAACCCGCGATAATTCCAGAAGCCGGATGAATAGTTAACAGGTCAGTCTTCTGTGCACTGGCATCAGCTTGTTTCCAGAGCACTATTTGATTCTGCATTAACCCCTTAAGGACCACAGCACTTTTAAATTTTCTGTCCGTTTGGGACCAAGGCCATTTTTACATTTCTACAGTGTTTGTGTTTAGCTGTAATTTTCCTCTTACTCATTTACTGTACCCACACATATTATATACCGTTTTCTCGCTATTAAATGGACTTTCTAAGGATACCATTATTTTCATCATATCTTTACTATAAAAATGATAAAATATGAGGAAAAAATGAAAAAAAAAACCACACTTTTTTCTAACTTTGACACCCAAAATCTGTTACACATCTACAACCACCAAAAAAAAACCATGCTAAATAGTTTCTAAATTTTGTCCTGAGTTTAGAAATACCCAATGTTTACACGTTCTTTGCTTTTTTTGCAAGTTATAGGGCACTAAATAAAAGTAGCACTTTGCTATTTCCAACCCACTTTTTTTTTCAAAATTAGCGCTAGTTACATTGGGACACTGATATCTTTCAGGAATCCCTGAATATCCTTTGACATGTATATATTTTTTTTAGAAGACATCCCAAAGAATTGATCTAGGCCCATTTTGGTATATTTCATGCCACCATTTTACCGCCAAATTAGATCAAATAAAAAAAAATGTTTACTTTTTCACAAATTTTTTCACAAACTTTAGATTTCTCACTGAAATTATTTACAAACAACTTGTGCAATTATGTCATAAATGGTTCTAAACGCTTCTCTGGGATCCGTTTTGTTCAGAAATAGCAGACATATATGGCTTTGGCATTGCTTTTTGGTAATTAGAAGGTAAATGCCGCTGCGCATCACACGTGTATTATGTCTAGCAAAGAAGGGGTTAATTAGGTATCTTGTAGGGAGCTTGCAGGGTTAATTTTAGCTTTAATGTAGAGATAAGCCTCCCACCTGACACATCACACCCCCTGATCCCTCCCAAACAGCTCTCTTCCCTACCCCACCCCACAATTGCCCCCACCATCTTAAGTACTGGTAGAAAGTCTGCCAGTACTAAAATTAAAGGTATCTTTTAAAACATTTTTTAATTTTTTTAGCATATTTACATATGCTGATGTGTAGGATCCCCCCTTAGCCCCCAACCTCCCTGATCCCACCCCCCCAAACAGCTCTATAGCCCTCCCCCTCTATCTTATTGGGAGCCATCTTGTGTACTGGCAGCTGTCTGCCAGTACCCAGTTTACAAAAAAAATGATTTTTTTTTATTTATTTTTTATTTTTCTGTAGTGTAGCTATAACCTTATTGAGTGAAACAGACATTGCTTCTCTGTGGTGTCATTTTCTATACATTGAGTAATATAAGCTTGGTTAGGACTGGAGTATACTGGCCTTAATGTCTTAAAGGGTCAGTAAACCTTAAAATTAATGTTATATAATTCTGCACATAGTGCAGAATTATATAACATTATATTAGCCAACCATTATTTAACATAATATTGCCTTTTTATTTTTAGCAAAAAACGCTGTTTTACAGACCCGCTCTCTGGGCTCTGCTGAGCGAGTCTGTTTTTTTTCCTCATCGCATCGGGCCAGCTGTATAGTCACAGCCCGGCCCGACCGCGCCATAAGACTAAGTGCAGCTAGCTCCTGCTGTCAGTCAGACTGTGATTATACAGCTGGCCCGATGCGCTGAGGAAAAAAAACAGACCCGCTCAGCAGAGCCCAGAGAGCGGGTCTGTAAAACAGCGTTTTTTGCTAAAAATAAAAAGGCAATATTATGTTAAATAATGGTTGGCTAATATAATGTTATATAATTCTGCACTTTGTGCAGAATTATATAACATTAATTTTAAGGTTTACTGTCCCTTTAAGTAACAAATAAGGTAATAAAAATGCTGTTTAGAACCCCCCACAAATGTAATTAAGACAATTATTCACAACAACCCCTCACCCAACTGCAGCTGTTACTCCCACCTAAGAGCACTTCTCAGGATCCAACATTCATCCCCTCCCCTCTAAAACATTTACCCCCTTGGGAAAAAGAAAAAAAATCTGTAGTAGTTAATAGTATCAGAAAAAATACATTAAAGGGATATTGAACTCAAAAATGTATCATAGATCACATACAAGAACAGAAGGCATAGATAATCATGAATAAATATAAGGGAGTTATTATTACTCAGAACCAATTATAAAAAGCATATTTAAAAATAACATAAAAAACAAGCTTATATCCTTTCAAGGACTATGAACAAACAAACATTTTTTTCTGTGTATCATCTTGAAGAACATGCTATTTATTATTAAATATACATACTCTCCAAATCTGGCTCCTGTTTGCTCCATTCAGTTTAAATAATTTACTACGTATCCTCATTGTCGTAGTGACATCACCACATGCACTTTTCCTTAGCATGTGTGAAATCTTCTAGAATATCTCGTGTTACCATATACATATATATTTATGTGCTAATATGTGTATAAACACATCATTATATATGTATATATTCATATAGAAATATCTTTTACATTTGCTGCCCAACGCTGCGCGATTTACCTCCTGTGCTACACTAGGTTCTTTGCTGTGTCTCATGGCATCAAAAAGAGGCTTCAATTGGAGGCTATAGAAGCACGTTTTTATGAGCGCAATACTTTCTGCAAATGCAAATGCGAGGTCGCATTCGCATTGTGTTTAACTTGTAATACCAATGCACATTTGCGTGCGCTGGTATTACTAAGTGGAGCGCAAATATTGTGCTTGCGAAAGCGCAATTTTGAGCTCCACTCGTAATCTAGCCCATAGTAGTTACAAATGATGCCTTTGAGAAAGCCAAGCCAGGCGAAATGTACATCAGGCACTCTTCCTACGGCTGTATCAACCACTAAGTGTAACTATGCAAGTCACATTTCACTAGTCAATGTGTTTATTCTAACATATCTATAGAATCATATTACCTTTCATTGATTGTATTTTTGGTTTAATTTGTGTTTGTGAACACTTCACTCTTGCCTATACAAATGGGTCTGTGTAATATGCTGAATGTATGGACTATGTCATCTTGCTACCTACACTTCCCCTCTTAGACACTATACTAATTTTGTCATAGGGAATATTTTGGACAGACCTACACTGGTCCAGTATTGCACTATATAGTATAATTTTGTTTGAGGTCAATCCTCTTTTTTAGATAGATTTTGGTGCAATCTGTGTACCATTTTTTGGTGTATATCTGCCTCAAAATCCCTCCTACTCTATTCTGAGTTTCTATGGTATACATTCTGGGGTCATTGTGGATATACAGCCGTTTATTATTTTTTGAATAATAAATGTTAACTTTTAATATTATATACCCACTGAATAGCCACTTATACTAATCTCCCTTTGCGAGTGCTCTACTTTCTGTTCGCTTGTCTCCTATTTTTTCTATAGTTACAAATGATGCAGACATCCCAGCCTCTATGAAGACTAGTGAAAGAAATACAATTTTCAAATATATTGTACAGCAAAAGCAGGCAGAATTAATAATTAATGTACTGTACAGGGACGAAACTACAGGGGGTGCAGAGGTTGCAATTGTGACTGGGCCCCCAAGGGTGGGGGCCCAGCTTAAAAAAAACAACAACATTTTTACAATAAAAAACGTTGCCTGCCACTGCCTGCACTGATATCATGTGAGTGTGACATGATGCCTCACTAGTGTCTCTGACTACAGGGGTTAGTGTTTCTGTTTTACCCATTGGTGTTTATGTGTGTATGTGTGTATGTGACTGTGTGTGTGTATGTATGTATGTGTGTGTGTATTTATGCATGTATGTGTGTGTGTATTTATGCATGTATGTGTGTGTGTGTGTGTGTGTATGTTTGTGGAACCAGCAAATTACAGACCTTGTTACTACAGCATGGGGGGTGTGTGGGGGGGTAAACAGTGTCACTATACAGTACCACTATATACAGTACGGGGGGCTGGACCATGTCACAGACTACTGTGGTCACTTTATAAAGTACTGGGGCGGGTAGGGTCAGGCCAGCCATCTCACCGCCAGATTACAGACTGTGTCTCTGACTCACTATATACAGTACAGGTGGGTTAAACAGTGTCACTATATATAGTAATAGGGGGTCAGACCATCTCACAGACTGTGGGCACAGGGTACCTCCTTTTGCAGACGTAATCTGATTCACATTTTTTTTTCTGTGTTAAATGTAAAAAAAGAAAAAAAAGATATGTATCAAATTCACTTTTGATTCTTGCACCTGGGCCCTGTGGTTTCTAGTTACGCCTCTGGTACTGTATGTTGCAATGCTGTTTTAATTTCCTTATAGAAAATTAAATTGTGAGATTAACATTTCTTTAATCTCAGTTTTTAATATTCTTTTACCACACACATCCCAGAAATACTGTACCATAGCAAATATCCTCTAATGAAAACAGACTAATTTGTGGGATAGAACAAGCAAATAAAATGGTGATGCTTAAAAAATATCTAGGTCTCTGCCTTCAATAATGAAGACTTTCATTGCTAATTTTAATGAAAAATTTAGACCACTGCTCAATTAAACTAGTATGATTGCTTATAATATGTAGCAAGTAGGAATTACAAGACATCAAGTCTCACATGAATGCCACTGAGAGAACAATTGTTCAGTGCAATACAATTTACAGCTGAATTGAACAGATTGAAGTACAGAGTTAGTATAAGATTTGGGGCGCGATCCGATATCGATCGCAGTTTGCGGCGCAAGCGAGTGAACCGGCGTCGCCCGCAGTTTCAGCTCGCAACTCGAGCCATCCCATATAGGTCGCCGTCAGATGCTAACGTGCCGTAAGTCTGACAAACCAGCGATGTCCAGAAATCTGCGTAAGTACAAATTTCTGGCGTCGCCAGTGACTTGCGCCACGTTAGAATCTGCCGGCGCCTATAAAACCTGACTAAAGTCTAAAACACCCGCACTGTCTAACACGCCTCCCTAACATAGCCCGCACTGTCTAACACGCCTCCCTAACATAGCCCGCACTGTCTAACACGCCTCCCTAACATAGCCCGCACTGTCTAACCCTCTATCCGCTATCCCCCCTCACTAGCCTAACAATAAAAATGCTATTAACCCCTAAACCGCCGCTCCCGTACCCCGCCGCAACCTAATAAAGTTATTAACCCCTAAACCGCCGCTCCCGTACCCCGCCGCCAGCTATATTATATCTATAACCCCCTAAAGTGAGCCCCTAACACCGCCGCCATCTATATTAATATTATTAACCCCTAATGTAAGCCCCTTACACCGCCGCCATCTATATTAAAATTATTAACCCCTAATTTAATCTACCTACCCCGCCGCCAGCTATATTATCTATATTAACCCTAAGTATATTATAGTTAATATAGTTATTACATTATATATATTAACTATATTAACCCTAATTATATTAGGGTTAATATAGTTAATATAGTTACTATAGTATTTATATTAACTATATTAACTCTATCTAACCCTAACACCCCTAACTAAATTTATATTAAATTAATCTAATTAATTTATAAACTAAAATATTCCTATTTAAATCTAAATACTTACCTATAAAATAAACCCTAAGATAGCTACAATATAATTAATAATTACATTATAGCTATGTTAGGGTTAATATTTATTTTACAGGTAAATAGTTAATTATTTTAACTATGTATAATAGATATTAAATAGTTATTAACTATTTAATATCTACCTAGTTAAAATAATTACCCAATTACCTGTAAAATAAATCCTAACCTAAGTTACAAATACACCTACACTATCAATAAATTTAATAAACTACAAACATCTATCTAAAAATACAATTAAATTAACTAAACTAAATTACAAAAAAAAGCAAACACTAAATTACAAAAAATAAAAAAAAGATTACAAGATTTTTAAGCTAATTACACCTATTCTAAGCCCCCTAATAAAATAATAAACCCCCAAAATAACAAAAATTCCCTGCCCTATTCTAAATTAAACAAATTTCAAAGCTCTTTACCTTACCAGCCCTTAAAAGGGCCTTTTGTGGGGCATGCCCCAAAGAATTCAGCTCTTTTGCATTCAACAAATACAATCCCCCCCCCCATTACAACCCACCACCCACATACCCCTATTCTAAACCCACCCAAACCCCCCTTAAAAAATCCTAACACTACCCCCCTGAAGATCTCCCTACCTTGTCTTCACCACACCGGGCCGAACTCCTGATCCGATCCGGGCGATGTCGTCCTCCAAGCGGCAAAGAAGAATTCTTCCTCCGGCGATGTCTTCCTCCAAGCGGCAAAAAAGAATTCTTCCTCCGGCGACGTCTTCCTCCAAGCGGCAGCAAAGTCTTCATTCTTCCGGCGGCATCTTCAATCTTCTTTCTTCGCTCCGCCGCCGCGGAGCATCCATCCCGGCCGACTGCTAAACTTGGAATGAGGTACCTTTAAATGACGTCATCCAAGATGGCGTCCGCCGAATTCCGATTGGCTGATAGGATTCTATCAGCCAATCGGAATTAAGTTAAAAAAATCTGATTGGCTGATTGAATCAGCCAATCAGATTCAAGTTCAATCCGATTGGCTGATCCAATCAGCCAATCAGATTGAGCTCGCATTCTATTGGCTGATCGGAACAGCCAATAGAATGCGAGCTCAATCTGATTGGCTGATTGGATCAGCCAATCGGATTGAACTTGAATCTGATTGGCTGATTCAATCAGCCAATCAGATTTTTTTAACTTAATTCCGATTGGCTGATAGAATCCTATCAGCCAATCGGAATTCGGCGGACGCCATCTTGGATGACGTCATTTAAAGGTACCTCATTCCAAGTTTAGCAGTCGGCCGGGATGGATGCTCCGCGGCGGCGGAGCGAAGAAAGAAGATTGAAGATGCCGCCGGAAGAATGAAGACTTTGCTGCCGCTTGGAGGAAGACGTCGCCGGAGGAAGAATTCTTCTTTGCCGCTTGGAGGAAGACATCGCCGGAGGAAGAATTCTTCTTTGCCGCTTGGAGGACGACATCGCCCGGATCGGATCAGGAGTTCGGCCCGGTGTGGTGAAGACAAGGTAGGGAGATCTTCAGGGGGGTAGTGTTACGATTTTTTAAGGGGGGTTTGGGTGGGTTTAGAATAGGGGTATGTGGGTGGTGGGTTGTAATGGGGGGGGGGATTGTATTTGTTGAATGCAAAAGAGCTGAATTCTTTGGGGCATGCCCCACAAAAGGCCCTTTTAAGGGCTGGTAAGGTAAAGAGCTTTGAACTTTGTTTAATTTAGAATAGGGCAGGGAATTTTTGTTATTTTGGGGGTTTATTATTTTATTAGGGGGCTTAGAATAGGTGTAATTAGCTTAAAAATCTTGTAATCTTTTTTTTATTTTTTGTAATTTAGTGTTTGTTTTTTTTTGTAATTTAGTTTAGTTAATTTAATTGTATTTTTAGATAGATGTTTGTAGTTTATTAAATTTATTGATAGTGTAGGTGTATTTGTAACTTAGGTTAGGATTTATTTTACAGGTAATTGGGTAATTATTTTAACTAGGTAGATATTAAATAGTTAATAACTATTTAATATCTATTATACCTAGTTAAAATAATTAACTATTTACCTGTAAAATAAATATTAACCCTAACATAGCTATAATGTAATTATTAATTATATTGTAGCTATCTTAGGGTTTATTTTATAGGTAAGTATTTAGATTTAAATAGGAATATTTTAGTTTATAAATTAATTAGATTAATTTAATATAAATTTAGTTAGGGGTGTTAGGGTTAGATAGAGTTAATATAGTTAATATAAATACTATAGTAACTATGTTAACTATATTAACCCTAATATAATTAGGGTTAATATAGTTAATATATATAATGTAATAACTATATTAACTATAATATACTTAGGGTTAATATAGATAACATAGCTGGCGGCGGGGGTAGGTAGATTAAATTAGGGGTTAATCATTTTTATATAGGTGGCGGCGGTGTAAGGGGTCAGATTACGGGATAGATAAGGTAGATGGCGGCGGTTTTAGGGGCTCACAGTAGGGGGTTAGTTTATGTAGATGGCGGCGGGGTCCGGGAGCGGCGTTTTAGGGGGTAATAACTTTATTAGGGATTTCGGGGGGGGGGGGGGGAGCGCGGTTGACAGGGAGATAGACATTGCGCATGCGTTAGGTGTTAGGTTTATTTTAGCAGATCGCGGTTGACAGGGAGATAGACATTGCGCATGCGTTAGGTGTTAGGTTTATTTTAGCAGCTAGTTTAGGGAGTTACGGGGCTCCAATAGTCAGCGTAAGGCTTCTTACGGCTGCTTTTTGTGGCGAGGTGAAAATGGAGTAAGTTTTCTCCATTTTCGCCACGTAAGTCCTTACGCTGCATATTGGATACCAAACTGCGCGGGTTTGGTATACCTGCCTATGGCCCAAAAAACTGCGGGCGACGGCAGAAATATACGCGCGTAACTTCTAGCTTACGCCGTATATAGGATACCAAATCCGCGCAATTATTGGCGTCGCCGGCTTTTGCGGGCGACGCTTTATATCGGATCGACCCCTTGATGTTTATTCAAAAGAAGCAATTAGAGGAAATAAGGAAATTCCAGAAATATGATGAACTAATTAGAAAAAAAAATAGAAGTTAGAGAAATATGAAAAAGCATTTGAAGCAAAATGCAATAAATGTATTATGTAATAACT
Organism: Bombina bombina; assembly: GCF_027579735.1. Classification (NCBI taxonomy): domain Eukaryota; kingdom Metazoa; phylum Chordata; class Amphibia; order Anura; family Bombinatoridae; genus Bombina; species Bombina bombina. The sequence continues at coordinate 207,050,041 of NC_069504.1, forward strand.
ATTAGCACAATACACAGTGCAAAGGACAAAATTCCTTAAAGGGACAGGGAAACCCAAAATGTTCTTTTATGATTTGGATAGAACATATAATTTTTAACAACTTTCAAATTTACTTCTTTTATCAAATGTGCTTCATTCTTTTGTTATCCTTTGCTGAAGGAACAACATTGCACTACTGGCAGCATGATGAACACATCTAGTTAGCCAATCACAAGAGACAAATGTGTGCAGGCACCAATAAGAAGTTAGCTCCCACTAGTGTAGGATATGTGCAAATTATTTTTGAACAAGGGATACCAAGAGAACAAAGAACATTTGAAAATAGAAGTGAATTTAAAAGTGTCTTAAAGTTACATGTTCTATTTAAATCATGCAAATTTAATTTTGAATTTCCTGTGTGACATTCAGAAATGTATTGTTCTATCTAAAATACAATTAATTAAATGTATTTCAAATGGCTGATGTTCTTGTGCTTTATAAAAACCAACTTTTTACACAAAAATATTTGTAATATGTTTAAAGGGACACGAAACACAAAAATATATTTTGTGATTCATATAGAGCACACATTTTTAAACAACTTTCCAGTTTACTTCTATTATAAATATATTTTTTTAATTCATTCTTGTGGTATCCTTTATTAAAGAAGCAGCAATGCACTACTGGGAGCTAGTTGAAAAAAACTGGTAAGCCAATGACACGAGGCATATATGTGCAGCTTCCAATCAGCAGCTAGTTCCAACCTCCTAAACCTACCTAAGTATGCTTTCCAACAAAGAATAGCAATAAAACTAAGTAATCAAATTAGATAACAGAAGTACATTTTAAAGTTGTTTAAAAATGTTATGCTCTATCTGAATAATGAAAGAAAAATGTTGGGTTTCATGTCCCTTTAACTACTGCTTTTTCATAAAATTTAATAACAACGTACCTTTAATCATTTCTGTAAGGCTACAGAACATTCTACCATTATGTACACATGCACACACATGCACATACATGTACACACATGCACACACATGCACACACACAAAATCTGCTTATTTGCATTTCTATACATTTGCATATAAAATATTGGAATATTACTGTGTGATATTTTTATAGATTCAATCACCATATATTCCAATTGTAGTCATAAAAACGACATTCTAAAAATGTAAGGCTATTTTGCATGTTGGAATTTCTGAGCATTAACATTTGAAGCTAAAAATGAATATTTCAGAGGAATTTCTTCTTTTCCCTCCATTAATTTGTCCCCAATTACTTTTTAGGCCATTTACATAGTGTTATAGGTATTGTAAATTGATCTACAGGTGAATTCTTGCAACTGAAAATGCTTATTGATACTCCCACCTATGATAAAAATCTCAGTACCTAAGTATTGGCCTTAAAGTATAAAAAGGATAAGATAATTAAGTTTGTTCTTCCTGTAGGCTCAGTCCATTTGAAAGTGCATGCTCTTGAGACAAATAAAATTAGCTATTTCAAAAAGAAAATGAAAACTAAATAAGACATTTTATATACTGTACATGTAATACCCTGCAGCTGGTATAATAAGTATCTGCAAACACATCAAGTAAACACATTTTGCAGTGCACTTTTCAACCAAAGGGGAAAGTATCTATACCAATAGATTGTGTTTGTTTCTAAATTTCAGTTTATACAGCTTTCACTGTTTAACTGGATAACTGTATCACTGGATCTTCTAGTATAAAAATAAAATACATCAGAGCATTTGGTAACTTTTTTTTTTTAACAATTTAAAAAGAGTTAAACAGCAAAAGCAAAGTAGCGGATAGCATGAAGTCAGGCTACCAGGAGCCTGAATTGCAAAGTCTAAGCAGTACTTACTCACACACAACTCCCAGAGACTAGAAAGCCATCCTCATATAAACAAGCCAGCAAGCAAGCAAAGTAAAGGTCAGTCGAGCGGCGTCGCAACAAACAGGGGAGGATTTAACTGTCACCTCTTACCCCGTAAGCGCCTGCAACTCTGTTGAACCGGTTCACATCCAAAGGAACAGAGGACGCCCAAACGATCACACCTGCATACACCGCTACCAAACGGTCAAGGGCTTGTTACGCTACCATACTCAGCAGAGGTACGTCATCAATGAGGGAGGAGGAGTAGGTCCGCGATCCAATGCAGCCCCGTAGAGGAATCCTTAGACAGTGGTGGGTAGGCAGACAGAAGTACAAAAGGTTGCCAAGGATGAAATGTATAAAAAGTAACTTTTATTTGAAAAATCCATAAAATCAGGAAACAATAGATCCCAGGGGGGGAACAGATAATACGAGAGGGGTAAGCAACAGGCTTACGCATTTCGTCCAAGAGGGTCCGTAGTCATAGCCTAATAGTTACAAATCTGAACTCCCATTTTAAAAGGATTAAGATAATCTGATTGGCTAATACAGATACACCCCTCTCTTAGTTTAAAGAGACATACAATTTATAACAATATAATATTCAAATGGCAACAATATTGGTAACATGGTTATAATTGAGCTACTTAAACTTTTAAATATTTAATAGAAAGGATACAATAGATAACCAATTTAAAAACCGATAAAAGGAGCTGCAGGATAATGGATGATACCGTGAATCAATGAAATGTACAACTATACAAACACTTTATGTATGAATAATATAAGTGCATGCATGGATACAGCTGATATATTTACAAATGTATAAATATATAAAAACAGAGGTGGAAATGGATATAAGAACATTATGGAGATTATTCCCAGTAGTTAATCAGATCGTAGTCTGAATTAAGACCGCTGGGATATTGGGTATTGAGTTTAAAAACCCAAAACATCTCACGTTTATTAAGTAGCTTAAGTCTGTTTGTGCCAGATTTTTGCAAGGAAACTTTCTCAATTACACACCACTTGAAAGTACTCAGATCGCTATTGTGTTTGGAAACAAAATGTTGTACAATACGTGATGTAGATTTACCTATGTGAATAGTAGAGAAATGTTCCCTTATTCTAGAGGACACGTCCCTAGTGGTGAGACCAATGTATTGCAGATGGCAAGCATCACAGGTTATTAGATACATTACAAATGTGCTGGTGCAGTTGTGACAACCATATATCTGGTAAGTCTCTCCAGTGACCATCGAATTGAATGTATTAGTAATCTGTGTATGGTCACATGGTTTGCACTTTCTGTGCCCACAACAAAACATGCCATGATGTAATAGCCAGGAGCCAGTATGTCTAGGGCTGACACTTGTAAGTTTAGTTGGTGATACAATGTTGCCAATAGTCTTACATTTACGATAAGAGCATCTGAGGCCCTGTTTGACAGTGTTTTGCAGTTTGTCATCAGCAGAAAGTAAAGAAAAATGTTTTTTTAACAATTTTACAGATCTCACCATACTGAGCGCTATATTCAGTTACGAAGGTGACACCCTTGTGACAGTTTCTTTTGTTAGATGAATTATCTCTCAACAGTAAGTTCCTATCAAGTCTGTCAACTTCATCCCTAGCCCTATTGATAACCTTAGGTGAATAGCCCCTGTCCAGAAGTCTAGTGCTAAGATCATTTGCTTCTTGTACATATTCATGATGCCTAGAACAATTTCGCCTCAGTCTGACGAACTGGCCTTTCGCCACCGCATGAGAAACATGCGGAGGATGACAGCTAGAGGCCTCAAGGAGAGTATTACCAGAGATTGGCTTGCGGTAAACCCTTGAGTGTATAGATCCATTAGGATCAGCAGTCAATTTAATATCCAAAAAATGGATCTCTTTCTCATTAAACTCAAAGGTGAATCGCAGACCAATCTGGTTACTGTTGAGAAAAGCAACAAATGCCTTTTACTTTGCTTGCTTGCTGACTTGTTTATATGAGGATGGCTTTCTAGTCTCTGGGAGTTGTGTGTGAGTAAGTACTGCTTAGACTTTGCAATTCAGGCTCCTGGCAGCCTGACTTCACGCTATCCGCTACTTTGCTTTTGCTGTTTAACTCTTTTGAAATTGTTATTTTTGGTACCTGGGTAGTACCGTTAATCCTGCCTTGCTTAGTAAAATGCAGCCGACCGTGGCAGGGGGGGACACTTTACAATATTTTTCTCTCATGGCAGCTCCTAATAGGAGTTTAACTCAGGATATGGAACGTATATTCTCTGTGGACAAACACAATTTCTCATTCAGTGAACTTTTTCATTTGATGGAAAATTTGCTTATTAAAGAAGCACGACTCCAATGGGATGTATGGACATTGGAATGATATCTAAAGTTGCAAATAATTCCAAGAGGTCTCAGAATCTTTAAATTCCCCACATTTGAGGTGGAGGATCAGGACTTTATTAATTCCTGGAACTCACTCTTAACAGAATGCTCACTGAGATTAATGAACATGTTACTTGTTTATAAAAAAAATTTGTTGGTTGATTTAGAAAATAAATTGTTGATTTACAGTCTATTTTTAATGACAGATGTATGGATACTGATTTTGTTACTTTTGACACCATATTAAATACCACCTTAGCGGAGGCCAAACAACAAATAATGGAGATTAAACACACCAAGTTTATTAGAGATAGTACTGATTACAATGGAGGCCAAGTCTATATTTGGAATAAAAAAAACTAGGAATCGAAAGGAGGCAGAGCTAGCAGCTCATCATGGAGGACGCACATGAGTGAGCTCCGTGTCTGTCAGGGCTAAAAAAGCTGATTTAGGAGCATAAAAAGCTGATCTATCTCCACAACAATCTACGGGTCAGCTATTTAATAGTGCCCTGGTGCTTTATCCGACGCTGAAAAGCAGCACCGCATCGCAACATATCAAATGGTAACTGTCGCCATACCTGGACATAACGGAGACCTGTTTTGCGGGCTGTTTTGCGGGCTGTGAGGCGACACATCACAACTCTTACCCGCCGCTATACCTGCCCGGAGCGGTTTGGGAAGGGTGTTCCGGACCTGAACCGACACTGTACAAGAACGAGAGCCGTCGACTGAGACAGTGAGTAGTGCGCCATTAGTAGTGACCCAAATTACAGCAAGGCCTCGTTCTCACCGCTGCACAGCCTGAACTCAGCAGGCCAATAAGGGCTGAAACATGGTATATTGGAACAAGTTTAGAATAAGCTTTGAACTGGCTAGATCACATATTTGACCATGCTACACGCTAGGTAAACTATGCCGCACTGCAAACTAACAGGCCAGGCACAACGCATACTGTAAATTTAATGCCACGAGTCTCCGGCATGTATACTGATAGTGGGGAATCCGACTAAGAAGCATCTACATATAATCTAGTTTGTGGTGGGTGGACACACCAATATATAATCACGTTGTGACTTACTAAACCTCTGAATACATTTGGCCTAGAGATTAAGAGGGAGCTTAATCCGATTTAATAGCCCATCACCCCCTACTCTATAAGCTGCGAGATGTCTGTTAAAGGACAGAAGAAAGCACCTAAAGGCAGTAAGAGCCTAAAAACCCCGCAAAACCCATCTATGCTAAAATAATTTTTTAAGCCCTTAGAAGTCACCCCTGGGCCAGCAGCTGGAATGCAGGATAACATGAGTGACTCTGATGAATCAATACAATCACAAGCGTCCTCTAGGAACACCAGACCACTTACAAGAGCAGATTTAAATTTTTTACCTACTAAGGATGACTTTGCTGCTCTGCTATCACAGGTCAGTCAACTCATAAAGGATGGCCTTAAAGAGGTCAGGAAGGACATCAATGACCTAGGGGATAGAATTTAATATTTGGAGGAGGGATCTGACCATGTCAACTCAGAGCTTGAACTACTTTCCAGACAGGCATACCAGCAGAGTGTCACTATAGACAACCTTCAAACCCATGTAGAAGATCTGGATAACAGGGGGCGACGTCAAAACCTTAGGATTAGGGGTATCCCAGAGACTACCCTCCCCCCTCAACTTGAGGACTATTTGCAAATTTTTTTTAGCATATTACTGATGAGACTGAATTACCTTCTATCCCCCTAGATAGGGCCCACCGGGCACTCAGACCACCCCCGAAACCTACAGACCCGCCAAGAGATGTGATTTTAAAATTCCAACTCTTCAAAGACAAGGAACTGATCCTCACTGCAGCTCGGAAAAAACAGAATATTTGCTTTGAAGATAATCACCTACAGGTATACGCGGACTTAAGCCCTATTACACTTGGTAAAAGGAGAGAGTCCAGGTACTTAACACAACATCTACAAACACTGAGGATACCTTACAGATGGGGTTTCCCGTTTTGCCTCAGGGTGATCCGGGGTTCACAGACATTTACCTATAGATCGCTAGAAGATATTGAACCTTTCTGTAAGCAATTGAACATACCTTTACCTGCCCTACCCAAACTTAATGAATCCAAGCCCGACCATGATCAACAGGACACCCATACCCCCAGACCCCAAAGATTGGGCTGGACAACAGTCAACCGGAAAAGGCTGAGAAAAGACAAGACTGTTACTATCCCTATCCTAGGCCAAGAGGATGCTCAACAAACACCTACCTGAGGTTCTTTAGTTTCTATCTGAACTTTTCCCACCACTCTGCACCAGGAAAGGTGTTTCCTTTTTACCTTATCTTGTTGCTCCCCTGGGGGCAATTCATTCATGAATGATACTCGCTACACATGGATGACTATGTGGAAATAGTATTCTTGCATAGATGGACACAGCTTTATAAGCCGGAAAATACTTTTTGCCAAGGCGGTATGATGACCCAATACCTCCTATCTGTCTCTATCTGGCATTGCTGGTTGATCCTAATTCTGGTAAAAGTCTCACTAGGAGACCCTGAAGATAGGCTTTCAAAATGGAAGCCACAATGTGATGTTTGTTGCAGTTTTATTTTTACAATGTTTGGTTTTGTTAGTCTTGCACTTCTAATGTTGGCTCTGCACTGCTAGATAGTAGTAAACTTCAAGTAGATGGAGATTGTATTAGTTAAGAATGTTATGTTCTCCTATTTGTTTGCATCTAAAACAGAACAGTATTAGCCCTGACCTACAGCTCAATGTTTTTGAGCCACTTACAATTGTTCTAGGTAGGTTAGGTTTGTATTTTACTGGAAGGTTTTTGTTTCTCGTTATTTACTTACTTTTTCTTCCTATTTTTCTCTCTCTTCTTCTCAATAACTACCTTTTTCTCTACCCCCAGAAGATCTTTCGTCATACCATTCTTTGTATTATCTGTTATATTTTATGTACCAGTCATGCACATCATTTTTGGACACCAGAAGTACGATTACGCAGTAAGTACCCCCCCGCACCAGGGATGGGAATCTATTAACATGCAGTTACACTCCTCATCTCCAGTAGGTCCTAGACCCTCTATGCTGCTCAGAACCTTAGATTATTATGTCCCTTCCTAAACTGAAAATTTTCTCCCAAAACGTGAAGGGCCTCAATTCCCCAACAAAAAGATCAGTAGCCCTGAATTGGTTTCGCAGGCTGGGGGGCGACATTATCTTTGTTCAAAAGACACACTTTAATCGAGAGAGGGCTCCCGCATTCTCCTCCAGCACATACCCCCTTAGCTATTTCTCTCACAACGACAGTAAAACAAACGGAGTAGGTATTCTTTTTAATAGGAGATTACCATTTCAACTAACTACCAAAAAACAGGACAAGGAGGGTAGGCTCCTTATTTTACAGGGCACTCTATATAACCAAACAGTTACGCTGGTGAATGTGTATGCCCCCAATAGAGCACAAGCTAAGTTTTTTAGGCAGACCTTGGACAGCTGTTTGCCCACTGCTAGGGGTATTGTTATTTGCGCAGGCGACTTTAATGTAGCTCTATCACCTCTGCTTGACTGCTCTCATGGACGGAGCGGTGTCCCCATATCCACATTACAAAGCATTAACACCAATTTATCAGCCCACTCCCTGGTAGACGTGTGGAGGTTGCAACATCCCCAGAAGAAAGAGTTCACATTTTACTCACACCCGAATAGGTCCTGGTCTAGGATAGATTACATTTTAGTAAACCAACTTAGCTTACACATCATAGACTCCGCCACTATTTCCCTAACTCCCTGGTCGGACCATTCCATGGTCACGCTCACCATTGCTTGGCCCTCGGCTCCACTCTCCCAATACATCTGGAGACTGGATGAAACACTTTTAAAAGACCCAATATTTAAAGAACAAATCTCTAAAGCCCTGAATGAGTATTTTAAAATTAATATGACTGACTCTATTTCTCCCAATACCCTATGGGATGCACACAAGGCAGTGATAAGGGGCATTTTTCTTAAACACAAAGCATTGCTCACTAGACGTAGGAAGGCAGATTACAGAACGCTTGAACACCACTTATCAACCCTTGAACAGGCCCATTTCCAGCACCCTTTAGATCCCATCATAAATTGAGACCTTGCCCTTGCAAGAAGCAAGTTTAATGCTCATTTACAAAAAGAAGCTCAAAGACAAGCTTTTTATCTAAAGAGATTGTATTTCTCAGAGGGAAATAGAGCCGGAAGGCTTCTGGCCCGATCTTTGCGCCAAAGAACGCTCAACTCTTATGTCCAAAAACTATATAATGCAGAACGTGAGGAGATACAAGATAGTAAGTCAATCGCCTCAACATTTCATGACTACTATCGTAAATTATATAATTTACCACCAATAGACTCTCCCGAAGAGACTAGAGATATGGATAAATATATTAGGGAGGCTGACTTAGTTAAGATTTCGAAAGAGGAGGCCGCTGGCTTAGATGAACCCATTGCCCCTATGGAAATCATAAAGGCCATTGAATCTCTGCCAACACAAAAAAGCCCGGGGCCTGGCGGTTTTTCCAATTTGTATTACAAAACATTTAAACATATATTACTGCCACATCTGCACAGATTATTTAATTCAATAGACGAAAACGGATCTTTTTCCACAGATTTTTTATCGGCCCATATTACATTAATTCATAAAACAGGGAAATCCCCACTTGAACCGGGTAGTTACAGGCCTATCTCCCTGATAAATACGGATGCTAAGATATATGCCAAGATACTGGCAACTAGACTCGGTGCGCTGTTACCTCATCTTATCCACACGGATCAGGCTGGCTTTATTCCGCGTCGGGAGGCCAGGGATAATACGATTAGGACGCTTCATTTGATCGATTTTGCTACAACCTCTAATATTGAGATGGTCCTGGCCTCAAACGACGCGGAAAAAGCGTTCGATAGGATGAACTGGGTATACCTTCGTTCGGTATTGTCTGGATATGGGTTCGGGGATAAATTGATTACCAGGATATTTAGTCTGTATAGTAATCCCACAGCTAGAATCAGGGTAAATAGCATACTGTCAGAATCATTCCAAATAAATAATGGTACATGGCAGGGGTGCCCATTGTCCCCGTTATTATTTGCTATTGCAATGGAACCCCTAGCATCCCACATTAGGCTAAATAATAACATCACCGGGATAGCCGTCGGCCCCAACAATTATAAAATAAGCCTATATGCTGATGACATACTGTTGTCCTTATCTAATCCTAGTATATCTCTCCCGGCCGTACTGACCGAATTTCGCCGTTTCTGGAACCTTTCCCACTTCCTGATCAATAACCAGAAATCTAACATTTTAAACATCACAATGAACGCCCATAGGTTCTCAAATCTTACCCAGGTCTGTCCATATCAACTAAATAGTGACCACATCAGGTACCTAGGAGTTAATATTACGCCACGACTGGCATCCCTATTTAAATCCAACTACACACCGCTCTTACAAGAGATATTGAAGGACTGTCAGTCTTGGCGAAACAAATATTTCTCTTGGTGGGGCAGAAATCAAATTACGAAAATGTCATTGTTGCCTCGAATACTTTACTTGTTGCAGACCATCCCTATTCACCTCCCCCATGCCTATCTCCGCCAGCTTCAATCTATTCTCAACGGTTTTATATGGGGAGGACGAAAACCGAGAGTGGCTAGGCAAAATCTATATAGATCCAGGAGAGATGGTGGGTTGGGAACTCCCCATATACTCCGATACTATCAAGCTAACGTACTACAACGTATATTAAATTGGCACACTAGCTCTCAAGACAAGGCGTGGATCCCTCTGGACACGCATATCTTGAAAACTCCCAGAGTAGGCCCAATTTGCTGGCTACAGGACAAATATCGCCCAACCAAAGCTAGATCATCCCCTCTTTATAGGTACATTTTTCGTACCTGGGACACAATAATTACCCACATAAAAGGCATATCCACATCCCACTCGCCCATGACACCAATTTTCCAAAATACTGAATTGCTATTAGGCATGCATCTCTCAATGGGGGACATACACTATAAAGAGCTGGGGTTTTCATCTCCACTGGTAGACTTTCTTGCCCAGGGGAAACTTAGGCCGAGACAGGACTTGTCTGAAGTTCTGGAAGGTACATTTACTAACTTGTTAAAATACTCCCAATTGCAAAACCTGCTGCGAGTTTCCCCACATAGCTCTCAGCTCTCACGCGCTCTCACCCCATTCGAAGCGCTTTGCAGAGCCGACACTACCTCAAGAGGAACTCTAGCTCTGTTGAGGCGAATTATAGACCACTGTGTACATAAAACATTACAGACATATATTCAATCCTGGCAGGAAGAATTGCACTAAGACATTACACCAGAATACTGGTATAAATTGTTTGAATTTACTGGCAGAACATCGTCCTCTCCCCAGATCCTTGAAATGAACTATAAGATTCTTTCAAGGTGGTATATGACACCGGTCAGACTGAAAATGATATACCCTGAGGTTTCTCCCTTGTGCTGGAGGGGATGTGGGGGTGTTGGAACTTTATCGCATATATGGTGGTCGTGCCCTAGCCTGCAGACCTTCTGGGACTCTTTAGAAAGAATATTACACACGTTACTGGGTATTACATTTAACTTTAACCCAATGAATATATTGTTCAATGCTAGACCTCGGATCCCTTGCAAACTTAGGCCTAGATTTAGAGTTCGGCGGTAAAAGGGCTGTTAACGCTCCGCGGGCTTTTTTCTGGCCGCACCATAAATTTAACTCTGGTATCGAGAGTTAAAACAAATGCTGCGTTAGGCTCCAAAAAAGGAGCGTAGGGCATTTTTACCGCAAATGCAACTCTCGATACCAGAGTTGCTTACGGACGCGGCCGGCATCAAAAACGTGCTCGTGCACGATTCTCCCATAGGAAACAATGGGGCTGTTTGAGCTGAAAAAAAACCTAACACCTGCAAAAAAGCAGCGTTCAGCTCCTAACGCAGCCCCATTGTTTCCTATGGGGAAACACTTCCTACGTCTGCACCTAACACTCTAACATGTACCCCGAGTCTAAACACCCCTAACCTTACACGTATTAACCCCTAATCTGCCGCCCCCGCTATCGCTGACCCCTGCATTACACTTTTAACCCCTAATCTGCCGCTCCGTAAACCGCCGCCACCTACGTTATCCCTATGTACCCCTAATCTGCTGCCCTAACATCGCCGACCCCTATGTTATATTTATTAACCCCTAATCTGCCCCCCACAACGTCGCCGACACCTACCTACACTTATTAACCCCTAATCTGCCGAGCGGACCTGAGCGCTATTATAATAAAGTTATTAACCCCTAATCCGCCTCACTAACCCTATCATAAATAGTATTAACCCCTAATCTGCCCTCCCTAACATCGCCGACACCTACCTTCAATTATTAACCCCTAATCTGCCGACCGGAGCTCACCGCTATTCTAATAAATGTATTAACCCCTAAAGCTAAGTCTAACCCTAACACTAACACCCCCCTAAGTTAAATATAATTTTTATCTAACGAAATAAATTAACTCTTATTAAATAAATTATTCCTATTTAAAGCTAAATACTTACCTGTAAAATACATCCTAATATAGCTACAATATAAATTATAATTATATTATAGCTATTTTAGGATTAATATTTATTTTACAGGTAACTTTGTATTTATTTTAACCAGGTACAATAGCTATTAAATAGTTAAGAACTATTTAATAGTTACCTAGTTAAAATAATTACAAATTTACCTGTAAAATAAATCCTAACCTAAGATATAATTAAACCTAACACTACCCTATCAATAAAATAATTAAATAAACTACCTACAATTAACCTAACACTACACTATCAATAAATTAATTAAACACAATTGCTACAAATAAATACAATTAAATAAACTATCTAAAGTACAAAAAATAAAAAAGAACTAAGTTACAGAAAATAAAAAAATATTTACAAACATAAGAAAAATATTACAACAATTTTAAACTAATTACACCTACTCTAAGCCCCCTAATAAAATAACAAAGCCCCCCAAAATAAAAAATTCCCTACCCTATTCTAAAATACAAAAATTACAAGCTCTTTTACCTTACCAGCCCTGAACAGGGCCCTTTGCGGGGCATGCCCCAAGAATTTCAGCTCTTTTGCCTGTAAAAAAAAACATACAATACCCCCCCCCCCAACATTACAACCCACCACCCACATACCCCTAATCTAACCCAAACCCCCCTTAAATAAACCTAACACTAATCCCCTGAAGATCTTCCTACCTTGTCTTCACCATCCAGGTATCACCGATCCGTCCTGGCTCCAAGATCTTCATCCAACCCAAGCGGGGGTTGGCGATCCATAATCCGGTGCTCCAAAGTCTTCCTCCTATCCGGCAAGAAGAGGACATCCGGACCGGCAAACATCTTCTCCAAGCGGCATCTTCTATGTTCTTCCATCCGATGACGACCGGCTCCATCTTGAAGACCTCCAGCGCGGATCCATCCTCTTCTTCCGACGACTAGACGACGAATGACGGTTCCTTTAAGGGACGTCATCCAAGATGGCGTCCCTCGAATTCCGATTGGCTGATAGGATTCTATCAGCCAATCGGAATTAAGGTAGGAATTTTCTGATTGGCTGATGGAATCAGCCAATCAGAATCAAGTTCAATCCGATTGGCCGATCCAATCAGCCAATCAGATTGAGCTCGCATTCTATTGGCTGATCGGAACAGCCAATAGAATGCGAGCTCAATCTGATTGGCTGATTGGATCAGCCAATCGGATTGAACTTGATTCTGATTGGCTGATTCCATCAGCCAATCAGAAAATTCCTACCTTAATTCCGATTGGCTGATAGAATCCTATCAGCCAATCGGAATTCGAGGGACGCCATCTTGGATGACGTCCCTTAAAGGAACCGTCATTCGTCGTCTAGTCGTCGGAAGAAGAGGATGGATCCGCGCTGGAGGTCTTCAAGATGGAGCCGGTCGTCATCGGATGGAAGAACATAGAAGATGCCGCTTGGAGAAGATGTTTGCCGGTCCGGATGTCCTCTTCTTGCCGGATAGGAGGAAGACTTTGGAGCACCGGATTATGGATCGCCAACCCCCGCTTGGGTTGGATGAAGATCTTGGAGCCAGGACGGATCGGTGATACCTGGATGGTGAAGACAAGGTAGGAAGATCTTCAGGGGATTAGTGTTAGGTTTATTTAAGGGGGGTTTGGGTTAGATTAGGGGTATGTGGGTGGTGGGTTGTAATGTTGGGGGGGGGGGTATTGTATGTTTTTTTTTACAGGCAAAAGAGCTGAAATTCTTGGGGCATGCCCCGCAAAGGGCCCTGTTCAGGGCTGGTAAGGTAAAAGAGCTTGTAATTTTTGTATTTTAGAATAGGGTAGGGAATTTTTTATTTTGGGGGGCTTTGTTATTTTATTAGGGGGCTTAGAGTAGGTGTAATTAGTTTAAAATTGTTGTAATATTTTTCTTATGTTTGTAAATATTTTTTTATTTTCTGTAACTTAGCTCTTTTTTATTTTTTGTACTTTAGATAGTTTATTTAATTGTATTTATTTTTAGCAATTGTGTTTAATTAATTTATTGATAGTGTAGTGTTAGGTTAATTGTAGGTAATTGTAGGTAGTTTATTTAATTATTTTATTGATAGGGTAGTGTTAGGTTTAATTATATCTTAGGTTAGGATTTATTTTACAGGTAAATTTGTTATTATTTTAACTAGGTAACTATTAAATAGTTCTTAACTATTTAATAGCTATTGTACCTGGTTAAAATAATTACAAAGTTGCCTGTAAAATAAATATTAATCCTAAAATAGCTATAATATAATTATAATTTATATTGTAGCTATATTAGGATTTATTTTACAGGTAAGTATTTAGCTTTAAATAGGAATTATTTATTTAATAAGAGTTAATTTATTTCGTTAGATAAAAATTATATTTAACTTAGGGGGGTGTTAGTGTTAGGGTTAGACTTAGCTTTAGGGGTTAATACATTTATTAGAATAGCGGTGAGCTCCGGTCGTCAGATTAGGGGTTAATAATTGAAGGTAGGTGTCGGCGATGTTAGGGAGGGCAGATTAGGGGTTAATACTATTTATGATAGGGTTAGTGAGGCGGATTAGGGGTTAATAACTTTATTATAGTAGCGCTCAGGTCCGCTCGGCAGATTAGGGGTTAATAAGTGTAGGTAGGTGTCGGCGACGTTGTGGGGGGCAGATTAGGGGTTAATAAATATAACATAGGGGTCGGCGATGTTAGGGGCAGCAGATTAGGGGTACATAGGGATAACGTAGGTGGCGGCGATTTGCGGTCGGAAGATTAGGGGTTAATTATTTTAAGTAGCTTGCGGCGACGTTGTGGGGGGCAAGTTAGGGGTTAATAAATATAATATAGGGGTCGGCGGGGTTAGGGGCAGCAGATTAGGGGTACATAAGTATAACGTAGGTGGCGGTCGGCAGATTAGGGGTTAAAAATTTTAATCGAGTGGCGGCGATGTGGGGGGACCTCGGTTTAGGGGTACATAGGTAGTTTATGGGTGTTAGTGTACTTTAGGGTACAGTAGTTAAGAGCTTTAGAAACCAGCGTTAGCCAGAAAGCTCTTAACTCCTGCTATTTTCAGGCGGCTGGAATCTTGTCGTTAGAGCTCTAACGCTCACTGCAGAAACGACTCTAAATACCAGCGTTAGAAAGATCCCATTGAAAAGATAGGCTACGCAAATGGCGTAGGGGGATCTGCGGTATGGAAAAGTCGCGGCTGAAAAGTGAGCGTTAGACCCTTTAATCACTGACTCCAAATACCAGCGGGCGCCCAAAACCAGCATTAGGAGCCTCTAACGCTGGTTTTGACGGCTACCGCCGAACTCTAAATCTAGGCCTTAGACTTTCCCTACTTCAAATTTGTGTAAACGGAGCAAAATCCCTAATTGCCAGAAAGTGGAAATCCCAAACTATCCCAACGGTTACGGAATGGGCAGCTAGAACACAAGAACTCATTCTTTTGGAAGAGTACTCCTATCTTAAACAAAATAGGCATGACACGTTCTTAAATATAAAACTCTATTGGGAATCACTGCAGGTACCAACATAATATTGACCTTACTTGGGCTCCCACCCAATGATGATGCACTATATTATAGGACAGGTAGTAATAGAGAGATTACCTCATTCCCCACCCTTCTGGATCTCCCCTCTTTTCCTTCTTCTCTCCCTATGTTTCTTCCCCTCTTTTTCTTGCTATTGCTTCATTCCTTCTCCATCGCTCTGTTTTTCCTCTTCTTTTCCTTTTCTTTCTTCTTTTTTTTTTTTTTTCTCCTCGTTTTCTTTCATCTAATCGTTGTGAAAAGGGCTTTCCCCAACTACAGATGGACAGATACTAAGATTGGCCTATTCAGAGGCCTATGTTGTTTATATGCAATTTTTTGTCCTTATTGATTCACAGTAGAAGCTGCATGTTCATAATCTATAATTGCAACTGGATGGAATTCAATAGTATGCTATTGTATCACGTACTGTGTATCTCCTGTCATGTTTTATGAACCTGTTCAATAAAAACTTTATATAAAAAAAACAAAAACTAGGAATCAGTATAGAAGAGAACAAAATGGTCCCAACAAGAATCATAAACGTAGACAGTGCAGGAGACACTTTAATAAAAATAAGTCTAATAATCAGTCTTCTTCTAAAAAAGTAACTTTTTCTGATAGCGAGTGCGAATCAGATGATACTGCTAACTCTAGTGGTGATGATCTTACTGTTATGACAGCATCCACTGAGACCAATTCTATGCCGGGCCTTAAGAGCATTTTGGTACCTAGTACAAAACCCAAAACAAAATACATTGTTCCCTCTGTAGTTCCAGTATCCAATACTATTCAAATTATAACACAAAATAATAGTGTACTGGATCAGGTTTTTCCGCAGGTCAGGGATCAACCCAAAGGGGGAGGGCCCACCACACAGCAGTCACAGGACAGGTACCCTTTGAGGGAAAACAGGGGCCAGACAAAATACAGACCCACTCAGTAATTAATTTATCTGACACGACTTTGACAGCTACACAATATAAAGTTCTTGGTTTAGGATTGTCCTTTTCTCCTACTCTTAACTTTAACCTTTTTCAAACAGTAATTGATCTTAACAGATTAATTAGAAACATTACTTTACCGAAACATTTTAGTAGGTCTATGGATCCAGAGGACACTGACTCACACACCGATGATGTACAGTTACATGAATCCGAATTGAATCTGAACTTGGATTATTCTGAACAATGTGATCTTATGTCCCTCCAATCGCTTGCACAGGAGGGCAATATTTCAGATACTGCTAATAACACACTACCCAAGTTCAGAAACAAGTCTGATTTTTATCCTATTCAGAGCAGAGGTCCTATTGTTGAGACCTTCTTTAAAAGGGTTGAAAGTGACCTAAAAAAGCTCAAATATACTCAAGATAACATCCATTTCAACCTAACTCAAAGAGAACGACTTGCTCTTAATGAACTACGTTCAAATACTGAGCTGGTCATAAAGGCTGCTGACAAGGGAGGATCGGTTGTAGTCATGAATAGGGCCGATTATGTTAAGGAGGCCCATCGTCAGCTTTTGAATAGCAATGACTACACCGTCCTCCCTTGTGACCCCACATTTCGTTTTCAAGGTGAACTTCGTTCCCTGGTAGATGATGGAATAGAATTGGGATTTCTTGACTCTGATACTGCTAAATTTCTTATCATTGAGTCACCTCGTGTCCCTCTGTTCCATCATCTGCCAAAGGTGCACAAAGGTCTCACTAATGTGGTGGGTCGTCCCATAGTTAGCGGTATTAATTCCATTTTTGAAAATCTTTCATGTTGGTTGGATTGCATTTTACAACCTCTGGTTGTCTCTTTTCCCAATTATACCAGAGATACCAAGCATGTCTTGAATATACTTAATAAGATTACCTGGACACAGACATCTAATTGGCTTACCGTGGATGTTGTGGCGTTGTATACGACCATTCCCCATGAGGCTGGTCTTAAAGCCATTGAATTTTTCTTGAAATACCACACAGAGTACAGTGATTCATTTCAGAAGTATGTCATCAGGGTTACCTCATTTTTGTTAACCCATAATTTCTTTTCGTTTGAAGATGTGTTTTATCTCCAGAGATGTGGGACCGCTATGGGGGCTAAATTTGCCCCGTCCTATGCCAACCTGTTTTTAGGTTGGTGGGAGCGGTCCCACATCTTTGGAGATAATAATCCATACAGGTCTCACATACTGATTTACCAACGCTATATAGATGATCTTTTGATCGTCTGGGATGGCCCCTTTGAACAGGCCCAGGCATTTGTTGCTTTTCTCAACAGTAACCAGATTGGTCTGCAATTCACCTTTGAGTTTAACGAGAAAGAGATCCATTTTTTGGATATTAAATTGACTGCTGATCCTAATGGATCTATACACTCAAGGGTTTACCGCAAGCCAATCTCTGGTAATCCTCTCCTTGAGGCCTCTAGCTGTCATCCTCCGCATGTTTCTCATGCGGTGGCGAAAGGCCAGTTCGTCAGACTGAGGCGAAATTGTTCTAGGCATCATGAATATGTACAAGAAGCAAATGATCTTAGCACTAGACTTCTGGACAGGGGCTATTCACCTAAGGTTATCAATAGGGCTAGGGATGAAGTTGACAGACTTGATAGGAACTTACTGTTGAGAGATAATTCATCTAACAAAAGAAACTGTCACAAGGGTGTCACCTTCGTAACTGAATATAGCGCTCAGCATGGTGAGATCTGTAAAATTGTTAAAAAAACATTTTTCTTTACTTTCTGCTGATGACAAACTGCAAAACACTGTCAAACAGGGCCTCAGATGCTCTTATCGTAAATGTAAGACTATTGGCAACATTGTATCACCAACTAAACTTACAAGTGTCAGCCCTAGACATACTAGCTCCTGGCTATTACATCATGGCATGTTTCGTTGTGGGCACAGAAAGTGCAAACCATGTGACCATGCACAGATTACTAATACATTCAATTCGATGGTCACTGGAGAGACTTACCAGATATATGGTTGTCACAACTGCACCAGCACATTTGTAATGTATCTAATAACCTGTGATGCTTGCCATCTGCAATACATTGGTCTCACCACTAGGGACGTGTCCTCTAGAATAAGGGAACATTTCTCTACTATTCACATAGGTAAATCTACATCACGTATTGTACAACATTTTGTTTCCAAACACAATAGCGATCTAAGTACTTTCAAGTGGTGTGTAATTGAGAAAGTTTCCTCGCAAAAATCTGGCACAAACAGACTTAAGCTACTTAATAAACGTGAGATGTTTTGGGTTTTTAAACTCAATACCCAATATCCCAGCGGTCTTAATTCAGACTACGATCTGATTAACTACTGGGAATAATCTCCATAATGTTCTTATATCCATTTCCACCTCTGTTTTTATATATTTATACATTTGTAAATATATCAGCTGTATCCATGCATGCACTTATATTACTCATACATAAAGTGTTTGTATAGTTGTACATTTCATTGATTCACGGTATCATCCATTATCCTGTAGCTCCTTTTATCGTTTTTTACATTGGTTATCTATTGTATCCTTTCTATTAAATATTTAAAAGTTTAAGTAGCTCAATTATAACCATGTTACCAATATTGTTGCCATTTGAATATTATATTGTTATAAATTGTATGTCTCTTTAAACTAAGAGAGGGGTGTATCTGTATTAGCCAATCAGATTATCTTAATCCTTTTAAAATGGGAGTTCAGATTTGTAACTATTAGGCTATGACTACGGCCCCTCTTGGCCAAAACGCGTAAGCCTGTTGCTTACCCCTCTCGTATTATCTGTTCCCCCCTGGGATCTATTGTTTCCTGATTTTATGGATTTTTCAAATAAAAGTTACTTTTTATATATTTCATCCTTGGCGACCTTTTGTACTTCTAACTTTTTTTTATTCACGCTATTTGTGTTCTTCTTTATTTTCAATGATAGTTTCACACATACATTGTCAAACAATAAAGTTTTCTTTTTAAGCCATTGTGTAATTTCTTGCACTTTGCTTTAGTTTTCTGAGTCATTTGCTTTGGTCTCATGACATCACTATACTGTGATGTGACTTTTCCCATTGCTATGCACTCTTTAAAGGGATATGACACCCAATTTTTTTTTTCTTTCATGATTCAGATAGAGCATGCAATTTATTTTTAATTTTTTTCCACTTTTTTTTTTTACATTTTAGTAACATTGTACAATGATAAGATTTTCAGCATCTTGAAGTTACAGATATGAGTCAAGTTATGACATAATGACATATGAAAGCAAAAAAAAAAAAAGAAAATACCACATAGTTAAGACTGTTGACAGGAGAAACAAGAAAGAGAACAAATTGATTTGGATTCCCTTTAACAACATTGTTTCATATGACTTATATATGTTTAGGATGCTACTATGTTAAATAGAACAATAACTTGACCATATAACGTTCAGTTTTTAGATATGGGAGCAGAGGGGGAGGAGGAGAGAGCATGCAATTTTAAGCAACTTTCTAAATGTAGCCACCAATCAGCAAGCACTACCCAAATAACTAATGAAATAAGTGCAAAAACATTCAAAGTGAGTAGTCTACAAAGCCATCTGACCTCATTAACGGGAACCTTCATGCATGGTAAGCAAGGTTTAAAAAAGCACATCCTGGTTATTTATTATATGTAAAAACACATTAAAAATTTAGATAAACTCTGTAAATGTTTTTAAAACCCCCCATTAATGATACTGAATGCTTTTTTATGCATATCTTAATAATTATAATGTTTAAAGGGACACTGAACCCAATTTTTATTCTTTCGTGATTCAGATAAAGCATGACATTTTAAGCAACTGTCTAATTTACTCCTATTATCACATTTTCTTCATTCTCTTGGTATCTTTATTTGAAATGCAAGTATGTAAGTTTAGATGCTGGCCCATTTTTGGTGAACAACCTGGGTTGTTCTTGCTGATTGGTGGATAAATTCATCCACCAATAAAAAAGTGCTATCCAGAGTCTGAACCAACAAAAAAGCTTAGATGCCTACTTTCTCAAATAAAGATAGCAACAGAACAAAGAAAAGTTGATAATAGGAGTAAATTAGAAAGTTGCTTAAAATTGTCTGCTCTATCTGAATCGCAAAAGAAAAAAAATTATGTTCAGTGTCCCCTTAAATTTCAAGATGGATCCTGCAATGCTTGATCGTTTTGTGTTTTACTAGAGAATGGAACAGATGTGATAAGTGTAAGAGAGCTTAGTGGTTAGAAAGTGGTGGACACCCAATAAAATGATATCCAAACTGGTGCAGAACACAGACAGGCATAATGTGTTAGGACAATCTGGTTAATAGCACCTCAAACATTGTGATGAGTTTTTTTTGTAGAGGCTCAAGGATTTACACATTATGAAAAAGTAACCATTGAGTTTAAAATTGATTTAAAATGTGGTTAAAACCAAATAAAAGCTGGACGCGTTTCGGAGGTACACCTTGCTTCCTCAAGCAGCCAGTGAACAATGACCGGATGCAAAGATATATACACAAACCAATAAAATCAAAACTAAACACACCTGTATGTTTATCCAGCCTGTCACTAATCCTGTATGGTATATGGTGTTTGCTGTGGGATTTGGTGATAGATTGACTGCTGACAGTGATCTGTGTGAGCTAGCTGGGGAGCTCTTAAGGACCCAGACTGCACTATTTTGCACTTTGTGATAAGTGCTGCTACTCTGTGAGTATTCTGCACAAAGGGGGTTTCATCACCTGTGGGATTTTACCCAGAGTTACTACGCCATTGGATCGCCTTCTTTTTTTTGTTTCTAACATCCAATTATCTGGCATTCTCTGAAGAGCTGATTGTGGCATCTGATCATCTTGGATTTTTCACCTGCCTGACATTGGTATCATTATTCTTATAGCGGGACTGAGTATTCTTTATTTATCTGTTGAGTTGTCTATGTTTTTTTGCTCTGTATATGTTAATAAGACAAGTCTTGGTCAGGGCTGTGACTGGGTTGACATGAATGTTAGCTAGTTAGTTGAGATGAAGTCTTGTCTTAAAATGACTTATTCCATTTTCTTTAATGAACTGGGCTGTTTCTTGTAGCTTTGAGGATGCATTGTAAATTTTTTCTCTTCTATGCCTGAGGGATGGTGCAGCATAAAGAGGGGCTTTAATATACCGGGAGGAATGTCTTTCAAGCCATACAAAGCAATCTATATGAACAAGCATCTGTCTATCAAAGTATGAATGGTTTGCAATCATTCTATGCTATTAATGCAAGTTTCAGACCCCTATTAATAGTTTAATAAATATGACTTGCCTATTTCAATATCTGTTTGATGGTGATAAAATGGTAATGTTAATAAAGACACCTGCTTAAAGTTGTTTATTTTATCAATAGCAATGATGTGAGAAATATATATATATATTTAATAGACAGATATGTAATCTAACAAGATCTGCAGGAAATCACAGAACATGAAATCACACCTGCAACACTGAGAAATTATGCTTAGCAAACTAGTTCTTAACAATGCTTATGTTTTTATTTCTCTTAGCAATAGCATCAGGAGTTAAGTATTTTCCATTCAGTGTTGCTTAAAACCGCAGACTACTTACAGTTATAGGAATGCGTCAAAGAGAAACCCTGTACTTTACAGTGAGAGTGAGGTTTGAAAGATGTGGTCGGGGCAGTGAGAGTGAAGCTTGGAATTTACAGACTTTACATTGAGTTCTATAACGTGGGACTATCTTTAAAGCTTTATCACTTTGTGGTTTTTACAGTGTAAGAACTTTCAAAATCCAGTTTTAGAAAATAAGATAAGTTATGGCCACTTTTTTCTTATGAAAATGAATATCCTGCTCTGTTCTTCATTATTTTAGAATCTAAAAACTTTTAACATATTCAAAGTTTCATTGATCAAACATGCCCAGTATACATATCATGCCCATATACAAATGGCATTCATACTGTTTAACACATGAATGACCTCTATATCCAACTGCAATACACTGACACAGACTCCATTAACCCCTCTAAACCATTCATTGATCAGCATCCATTAGTGGCAGATCCAAGTGCTGTTGTAGGAAAATAAAATTACATTTTGTGTAAGTTAACAATCTCAGCTGTGTTTGACATTGTGATAATTTTGTTAATGCCATTTTTCCAACATTGGAATAGATTACAAGTGGAGCGATACATTTTTATCGCTTATGAGAACTAACTTCGCTCAAGGTAAAAAATTAGTACTCATAGGTTAGCACTGGTATTACAAGTTGAAAGTAAAAAGTTAGTGCGGATATCACAACTATTCTAACTCCCTTTTCCCATAGACTTCTATGTGATGCACTGAAGAAAGCCTTTTCTATTTATCACTCGCTAACCAAAAACTATGCTAAGCCAACTGAGCTAAAGCCGAAGGTGCATTAGGTATACTATTTTTTTTTAAAATATATATCTATAAGAATGTATACAAATATGTTTATATATATATATATACAGTAGGTATTGAAAAGAATCACCCCCTTGAAAATAATCACATTGTGTTGATCTGCAGCCTGAAATAAAGACAGATACAGTTTTTGTTTATCCAGTTATAATTACTCAGTGCAACTTATAACATCCAAGTGAAATATAAAACACCAACATGTCAGGCGAAAATAAAGACAATTCAAAATCAGAAACACTGAGTAGGAAAAAGGATCACCCCCTTGTGTCAGTATTTTGTTGAACCACCTTTTGCTTTAATTACAGCCTTTAGTCTGTTGGGAAATGTCTCTACTAACTTTGCACATCTACAGGCCCATTTATCAAGCCCCGTACGGAGCTTGAAGGGCCGTGTTTCTGGCGAGTCTTCAGACTCGCCAGAAACACAACTTATGAAGCAGCGGTCTAAAGACCACTGCTCCATAACCCTGTCCGCCTGCTCTGAGCAGGCGGACAGGAATCGCCGGAAATCAACCCGATCGTATACGATCGGGTTAATTGATACCTCCCTGCTGGGGGCCGCGAGTCAGCAGGGGGCGGCATTGCACCATCAGCTCTTGTGAGCTGCTGGTGCAATGTTAAATGCGGAGAGCGTATTGCTCTCCGCATTTAGCAAGGTCTTGCGCAATATTTGCCCACTCTTCTTTGCAGAACTGCTCCAGTTCTGTTACATTTGATGGTGACAGTTTGTGGACTGCAGTCTTTATTTTT
Source organism: Bombina bombina (assembly GCF_027579735.1). Classification (NCBI taxonomy): domain Eukaryota; kingdom Metazoa; phylum Chordata; class Amphibia; order Anura; family Bombinatoridae; genus Bombina; species Bombina bombina. Next base: position 207,073,572 of record NC_069504.1, read on the forward strand.
TGTTTTTGCCTGACATGTTGGTGTTATATCTTTCACTTGAATGTTATAAGTTGCACTGAGTAAATACAACTGGATAAACGAAAACTGTGTCTGTCTTTATTTCAGGCTGCAAAGCAACAAAATGTGATTATTTTCAAAGGGGGGTGATTCTTTTCAATACCCAGTTGTATGTATATACGTATCTCCAGATCTGTCTATATATATCTTGTATGTGTATATATACTATTTATAGGTATGTGTTTGAGTAAAATTAATGTTTTTGTTAGATTCTATAAACTACTGACAACATTTCTCCCCAAATTCCAACTAACAATATTATAATTTAGAGCATTTATTTGCAGAAAATGACAACTGCTCAAAATAACAAAAAGAAAGAAGAAAACTTGCTATCTTCTGCTCTGACAATGTTCCCCGACTCTGAGGATTGTTTTATCCAGCAGGAAAATGCTACATGCCACACAGCTAGATCAATCAAGGTGTGGATGGAGGACCACCAGATCAAGACCCTGTCACAGCCAGCCTATTCTCCAGACCTGAACCCCATTAAAAACCTCTTGAATGTGATAAAGAGGAAGATGGATGGTCACAAGCCATCAAACAAAGTCGAGTTGCTTTAATTTTTGCCCCAGGAGTGGCATAAAGTCAGGAAAACCAGGGTTATTCCACAAAATATTGTATTGTTTGAAAATGAATATGAACTTGTTTTCTTTGCATTATTCAAGGTCTGAAAACACTGCATCTTTTTTGTAATTTTGGAGAAATGTTGTCAGTATAAACTAAAACAACAATATTAATTTTACTCAAACACATACCTATAAATAGTAAAACCAGAGAAACTGATAACTTTGCAGTGGTCTTTTAATTTTTTATAGAGCTGTTTCGGCCATATTAAGTCGCAATAACAGAAGCTCCCGGGAAGAAAATGATAATCCGCCGATTATCTTTCAACCACTATATGATCCTTACCTAGAACTACTACATATAGCACCTTTGCATTATGCTGATATGATTGGACTACAGTTCAATATACTTGTAATCTCCGGGATCTGATCCGGACTGTTGAGGACTTCGGCGACGGCGGCCTTCACATAAGACTTCGGCACCCCCTGTCTATCTGTGTTGAGCAGCTGCTAGCCTCCTGTCATTTTATTATCAAGCAACGCTAACTACTATACCACGGATATTGTGAAGACAAATGGAAAGGGATCTGAAATAATAGATGCCATTGGAGCATGGGAGCTTAATACGCTGACGTCATTGGCCCAGCATTTTCAAGACCTGCAGATGCAACTTCGATATGTGATGCTTCAACTGCAACCAAATATAACGCCACCAAATATAACGCCAGCTCCTGAAACACCGCCAAACACCGGGACCATATCTCCTAACTCCTATAGCAATGTGCTACCACAGTTACCTCCAGCATCAACATCAGCAAAGACTCTAACCAGTACCCTACAATATGTACAAAGTGGCATCTGGCAGCTGAGGCACTTTTTCAGACTAATTACATAAGAAGGGTTATTCTAAATTCCTTTACGATCTAGGAAGCACTCTAGACAACAATAGACCTAGACTTTAAGGATGGATTTTTTTATTTACATATTACTAACAGCATTCACTACTCTTTTAGTCCAATACTCTTGACCAGGGGACCCATTACAATTTCTTACAGGATGTTTAACCCTGTGCACTTTCATTTTGTTATTCCTAGCTTCTCTTTACATTACTGGACAGAAACGCAGCAATTTCTCTGTAAATTATGCAATTTTCTAGTAGACACCTAGACATATAAATCCCACCCTGTTTGTTATGTTATAATAGTCTGTTTCACAATATTTAACACAACATAATTCTATACCATTATAACTAATGTTGCTGGTTTCACGGTTCACATCTGCACATAAGTTGCGTAGCTTACCTCCAATATTTTCTGTTACTACTTATTTCACCAGAACTGCTTGTGCAATGCCACCCCCTGCAGCGTCGTGGACAATCGGCCGCTAGTAGGGGGTGTCAATTGTATAGGATCAGGTGTATTGCAGACCGCAGCCTCAGAGGCAGCGGACCAGTTATTGAGAAGCGGTCTTAACTGCTAATTCTGGCGAGCCTGAAGGCTCGCACGGAAACAGGGGCATCAAGCTCCATTCGAAGCTTGATAATTCGGCGCCTTAGTCTCTTCAGTTAAGTAAGTAAGTTGTCTACTCTGCAGACCACAGTATTCAATTTATGTTTATCTTTCCCCATGGCCCAGATTTACCTGCAACCTTGTTGATGAACATATTCAATATGTTTTAATTGCTAATAATGGTCTAAATGTTCCTGCAACTCTGCTCTTGTTATGAATGAACATATTCAATATGCTGTAATTACTAAAAATCTCAATAAAAAACTAAAAAGTTAAAAAAAAATAACTAAGCATAACAAAATAAATAAAAAAAATGCATCTGCATATTATTGACATTATATGCATTATATATTATTATACTGTATGTACCATTATATAATTATAAACATGGTTTAAATATAAGAATAAATCCTGTATATGTGTTTACATTTTAAAAAAAAAGAGCATTTTCTTCTAAGTGTCAATTATTCCTATTCAAAACACATAAAAACATGTTAATATTGATTAAAATGATATTTTATGTTTTAAGGTATTTAACTGGAAAGGGCATAAAGGTGTATATGTGTGTGTATTTGCATGTGTGTAGATATGCTTGTATGTATACATGTGTATATATGTGTATGTGTGTGCATTTATATGCGTGCAAGTACACGTGTGCATGTACATGTGTGTGTGTACATATCTATGTGTGTATGCAGCGTTTTAAAAAAATATATTACAATACAAAATCATAGTTTGGGAACTTTGTGGAGTAAGTTTAATTGTATTTTTACATAGGACCAGATTATGGCTATCCCAATTATTGCTGAGCTTTCAAATACCTTTTTTCTTCCCTACTTGCAGATCATAACTGTCTTAACATTCTTTACATTTGATGGACAGGCAGCCAGACCAAAACAGGAATCTATGTCTTCTTGCTTGATTGTAAAGGGTCTTTACAATCAAAAAACTACATACTTTAATTTGTAATAGCTTCTCAGAGTTAGCAGACACAAATTACAGGGACAGTCAAAATTAAGCTTTCATGATTCAGATAGGGCATGTAATTTTAAACAACTTTCCAATTTACTTTTATCATCAAATTTACTTTGTTCTCTTGGTATTCTTTGTTGAAATCTAAACCTAGGCAGGCTCATATGCTAATTTCTAAGCCCTTGAAGGCAGCCTCTTATCTGAATGGATTTGACAGTTTTTTTCACAGCTAAAGGGTGTTAATTCATGTGTGTCATATAGATGACATTGTGCTCACACCTGTGGAGTTACTTATGAGAGGGCATTGATTGGCTAAAATGCAAGTCTGTCATAAGAACTGAAATAAGGTGGCAGTCTGCAGAGGCTTAGATACAATTTAATCACAAAAGTAAAAAGTATATTAATATAACCATGGTGGCTGTGCAAAACTGGGGAATGGTTAATAAAGGGATTATCTATCTTTTTAAATAATAAAAAATCTGGAGTAGACTGTCCCTTTAAGTCTTCACAGATGTAATACACACTGCTAACAACTCTCTCAGAATGCATGGTGCTTGAATACTAATGCGTGGACTCTCATGGCATTTTTGCTACTAGAAGTATACTGCAAAAATGCTTCTATTTAAAATTGAAATGCACGCTCACATACACATTTCAATTTTAAACTAACTATACCTATAAACTATATTCAACACATATTCATTTGCATCATAGACTCCATTACTGTATTTATTTATTTTTGCTAACAATTTAACAAGAAAACTTTACCACTCACCTACTATATTTTTGGTAAGGAAGCATTTGTAAAAAAAAATCCTAAGCTCCTACTTTAACACGGATCAAATTCAAAACAAAACGGCAATTCTCTAGAGCTGCATGGGCTGAAACTCTGAACTGGCACAAGTGGACAGAGACATTTAAAAATACGTTTGAACATTGGGCATGTACCAGTAAACTCCCTCTCTAAGCTGTCAGTCAGGGTTACTAGGTTTGTGTTGGGCACCAGAGTGAAGGCATTGCTAAGCACAATAGACGTCTCCTGTGATGCATTTATGAAAATCCTTTGCATAATTAAATACATGTATTGAAGCTCAGGCTTGTTAAGACAGCTTTGAAATCTGCTTTAGTATTGTTTCAATATGAAATCCATTTCTGCCTTATTACCACAGGGCCTGGTGCCTTTCTTATTTTACATGCATACATTTACAAAGAACCGACATCTAGGGACTGCACAAACTGTAACATAAATTCAATAATCTCTGTTAACCTATTAAATACCACAACTGACAATATTTACCTTTATTGTACCTGCTTCGTTCTATGACATTTGTGCAGTTTTAATTGATAGTTAAATGTACTTGAAAAGTATTTATCAATTAATTCTGTTTTAATGTATTGCAATTTTATTTCATTGACATTTCTATACTAAATAAACCTACTTTTTATGTTTGTTGAGGCTTATCTTTGTCCATCAATACAGTTGTGGGAGCTTCCCTATCAGCCAATGAAAATCAACACAGTAGTATCGACTGCACAAACATACTCCCTTCCTGACATATACAGATTTATTTATTGTTGTCGCTTTTTTAATGCAAAAATTACAATGCTATAATTTGTTTGTAAGATGTTACCATATTCCTTTGCATCAAGATAATGAGCAAGGTGATACACAGATTCGATTTTGATGCTTGCTTATAAAAAGTGATACAGTACTACTACCATAAAGTTAGCAGATAATTACTAAAAATAAAAAAAGATCTATGTGCACACTAAATAGTATAGTATAGTAATAGTATCTTGATGAGAATTAGGCTTTTTACATGCAGATAAGAAACAAAAACGCAAACAGCAAAAATATATAGTTAACTTCCGTTGGGGATCACTTCCACCCTCTGTCTCTCCAGTTTAGATTGTTATGGCGGCGCTAACTCTAGGTTTAACTCTATTGGAGGACCACTCCAATGTACCTCAGATGGAAAAAGTACAAATAATGATGCAATAATATATTGTCTGATACAAAGATTGCATCAAACGTAATGTACTCACTAGAAGGCGTTAGTTGATTCACAATTTTATTGAAGACTCTCTGCAGATAAAATCTTCAATTCACATTTTATTATAAAACTTTTCTTAAAAACAGCTAATACATTTTCCATTTACAATGCCCTCCACTAATTTTGGCACCCTTGATAAATATGAGCAAAGAAGGCTGTGGAAAATTGTCTTTAGTGGTTGACCTTTTGATCTTTTGTTAAAAAAACACACAAAAATACTCTGCTCTCATGGATATCAAACAATTGCAAACACAACACAGTTTTATCCAAAAAAATAAAGTGTATGTGTGGCACAATTATTGGCACCCTTTTAGTCAATACTTTGTGCTACTTCCCTTTGCCAAGATAACAGCTCTGAGCAGGGCCGCCACTAGAAATTTTGGGGCCCCTGACTTAACCATTGATCAGGGCCCCCCCTCCCTCCTTTGACATGTGCAATTTTTGACCAAGTGACTAAAACGTATATGCACTTTATTCTTAATTGTCTATTTAAACTTGGAAATGTTGTAAAGGTAGAAACATACACTGAAACACACACACACACACACACTCACACATAAGGATTCACATATAGACACTCTAGCAAACACGCAAAGAAACTCAGACACAGACACCCAAACAGACACTTAGCACTTGTTTACATTGCCCTGACAAGTAATGAGGTAAACTACAGTTTTGTAAAAAAAGGAGATTTAGAAAACAAAATATGGAGTTCTGATTATCTTTTTGTAAAGGAAGATGCCAACTAAATGACAACAGCTTTACAGTGGCTGAAAGGAAGGGCCCTGAACTGCCTAAACAATAATTTAAAGGTTAAATGGTAGATTGGTGACTTCCGGAAAGGTCTCATAAGTCTCAACGTCTGTAGAAAGATGTGAATAATCAGTAGTAAGGTCAAAATGTCCTAAAAGGAACATACAATGGACACCCACACACAAACTCAAACTTGCACATACACCCAAGGAAACACCAACAGAGACAGCCTCAGAAAACACACAAGAACATGCACATACACACAGAGACACCCACAGAAAACACATAAAGACATACATACACACCCTCACTGAGACATCCACAGAAAACACACAAAGACATACACACCCTCACAGAGACACCCACAGAAAATACACACCCTCACAGAGACATCCACAGAAAACACAGACATACATACACACACACACACACACACACACACACACACACCCTCACAGAGACATCCACAGAAAACACAAACATACACACCCACCCTCACAGAGGCATCCAGAGAAAATACACAAAGACAAACACACACACACCCTCACAGAGACACCCATAGAAAAAGCTCAAAGACATATGCACACACCCTCACAGACATCCACAGAAAATGCACAAAGACATACACACCCACCCTCACAGAGATACCAACAGAAAAAAAATACATACACACTTATAGAGACACAAACCAAAGCACAAAGACATAAGCATAAACACCCACAGAAACACTCACAGGAGGAAACATTTATGCACTTTGCATCCTCTAAATCAACAGTGTGTGACATGCATGATAAAAAAAAATGCAGAAATTAAGAGATAACTTTTTAAAGAATCATATTTGTAAATATGCAAACAAAAATAATTCTGTGAATTCAAAGTTGTACATTAATGATCTGGGTAGATGGCTAGATGAAGAAAAGTACTTTTAAAAGGTTGACATATGTTTGTTTGATATTTTCCCCATTTTCCCCAACTAAGAGCACCACTTCAAATATAGTGTACAAATGTTTCCATCTGTCAGCTGTACTTGTGGATTTTAAAAATGCTGTACTCTGTATGGTCTTGGTGGAACCATAAGCTGTGGTACTCATACCATTAGATCTGGTTAAATGCAGGATTTAAGCTTGTTGGTATGCATTTAAAAATTAAGTCAGCTGTAGAGTAAACTGAACAGTTTTAAGTTAACCTGTCTCATTTCCAACACTGAGCAATCTTAGTCTGAGAGTATAACATGTTATGCAGATGTAAAAATCTTAAAGTGCCTCCTTGTATCTGAAAAGTCCTTGCATAAAGGGGCAGTAAACTGGAATGCAATATATATAATTTGTGTATTGAGGAGGAAACATTTCTGCATGGTTTTAAATATAGAATTTCTACAGCATTGTCAAATAATCATAAATACACTGCTGCTAAAAAAATTGTGTTTTTATGGACCCCTGGCCCCACCATACAACTACTACCACACTGAAGTTACAATCTTAAATTGCACAAAGAAATAAAAAACATTTGCCAAGTAATTCCTACCTCCTCTGCAAATGAAAGTGATCAGCTGTCTGACTCAGGCACACACTCTACAAACAAAGTGCCAAGTCTGTCTCACACTGTGCATATTGGTTTAGTGCACACTCAAAAATCCTCTCAAATGCTAATACTTTACTCCTTGTAATAACATTTCCCATGCTCAATTAGCACTCTGCTGTAGTACCCACTGGTGGCTGCCAAAATTTAAAAAAATTATTATTTTTTTTTTTATTTTTTTTTTTTACTTCTTGCCTCATGGGGCCCCCCTAGCCCATTGGGCCCTTGACAGGAGTCACCCCTGTCACCCCCTGATGGCGGCCCTGGCTCTGAGTCTTCTCCTATAATGCCTGATGAGGTTGAGGAATACATGGCAAGGGATCAGAGACCATTCCTCCAAACAGAATCTCTCCAGATCCTTCTAAATTTGAGGTCACGGCTGGTGGACTCTCCTCTTCAGTTCATTTCACAGGTTTTCTAGGGGTTCAACGTGCACTGCCCCTTTAAATAATATCGGTATCTGAAATAGAAGGTTTTTTTTTTTAGGAATTGGTTCAATAGCTATAGATATAAATTACCATCAAATATATAATGATGAAGCTACATTAGGCAGAATTACAGTGGGTAATATCCAGTATTTGGGAATGATTTAGGGTTGCCATGCTGCAGATTTAAAGGGACATGAAACCCCAAATTCTTCCTTCATGATTTAGATAGATCATACAATATGAAATAAATTTCCAATTTACTTCTTTTATCTCATGTGCTTAGTTATCTTTGTATCCTTTGTTGAAAAGCATACCTAGGTAGGCTCAGGAGTAGGGAGGAGTGAATATGAAAGTGCAATTTAGTTGGTAGCACAAATAGTCCTGTAGACATTTATTTTGGACCTGCTTTTCCTGTAATTTAAAGGGACAGTAAACACCAGAATTTTTGTTGTTTAAAAAGGATACATAATCCCTTTATTTATATTCTGCCACTTGTCAGGGCAGGTTTGGATGTCATGTTTCTTTTTTCTTTTCTTTTACCCCTTTGTGTTCTCTGGAAAAAATACGGGTCTGTATATATATATATATATATATATATATATATATATATATATATATATATATACAAATATAAATGATGACCCTAATACAGATAAAAATCACAAGTTTACTTAATCGTATGTACAGGAATGTGATGATCTCATTTTATATACTTTTGCTCCAACAAAAAGAAGAAGTATATGTATGTTTTTCTCCTTTTTCTTTTTTTTTTTTAATAGAATATGTATATATGTAGTTATGTATCTTATTTTTCTCTTTGTTTTGGACAGTATACATGCTTGTATTCATGTCTATAACTGATGACCTTAATAAAAATGTAATTGAAAAAAAAAACAAAAACCATTTATTACCCACTCTCCAGTTTTACATAACCAACACAATTATAATAATACACTTTTTACTTCTGTGATTACCTTGTATCTAAGCCTAGCCTCTGTAAACTGCCCCCTTATTTCAGTTCTTTTGAAAGACTTGAATTTTAGCCAATCAGTGCTTACTCCTAGGTTATCTATCAATGTTATCTATATGACACACATAAACTAATGCCCTCTATTGATGGAAAAACTGTCAAAAATGCAATCACATAAGAGGCGGCCTTCAAGGTGTAAGAAAATAGCATAAGAGTCTATCTAGGTTTAGCTTTCAATTAAGAATACCAAGAGAACAAAGCAAAATTGGTGATAAAAGTTCATTGGAAAGATGTTTAAAATTGCATGGCCTATTTGAATCATGAAAGTTTATTTTGGACTTGACTGTCCCTTTAATTCTGAAGTATATCCTGTAGGTTCCAGAACTCAGATTCTGCAAAATACTACACAGTTATATGTTGAAGACAGCAGGAGATTTGTATATACGTCGCAAATCGTCCACAACAAAGTTAATAAGATAACATTTTCAAAAGGCTTTCAAGAAGTATGTCCCTGGACTACAAGGTATACATATTCTCACGAAACTACAGATTTAAAAGATTGCAAAACATGCATTTTGTATTGCGAATATTTTGCACATCTGGTGCCTAATTGCTGAGTCATAATATAGATAGATATATATATATAGTGTCAAAAAAATTCAAAGCACTCACTGGTCTTCTGCCATCCAATCAAATATTTATTTGTGTAACGTTTCGGGACCTGTAGCGTCCCTTCTTCTGACAATCAAATGGTGCAAGTGAGCAAACTTATTAAGGCCTACCAAACCATCCCCTTATTGAGCCTCCAATCGAAGGAGACCGTGTGCAAAACCTAAAGACTAAACCATCATAAAGTTTAGAAAATATAACAACGTGTAAAACACTTTTCTTGTGTAAATTCTATAGTGTGACAAATAACACCGTAACTATCACTCTATGTGTATATAAATAAAAATCTAAAATATATACATATGTATTGGTACTGCTCAAAATTGATCATGTTTGTGATCCAGATATCCGAACTCACACCCCTTGAGAAAATGGGATCATCCACATCCGACTGTTCACGGCAAAAAAACGCCCCTCACTTCTCATTGGTTTTAACAGTAAACAAAACAATGCTGCTGTCAACACAGTTCACAACTTACAAAAGGTAATCACAGCTATTGATCGGATCAAAAAAGATGTATAATTCACACAAAACCCTGTTCAGTGGATTCACATAGCCTTGTTAGCACTAACCGATTAATGTCCTAAGACACTATACCAGATCGTAATACTCTCTTTGTCGTTTAAGCCATACTGATCACACCCTTTAGTCGTGATTGGCTATCTATAACACACCTCATATTCCTGAACACAAAAACAAGAGACGCCCCTATGATCCTATCAGTGGATCCGCAATGACACCGGCAATGTGGGGGTAAATCAATCAGTGCAAGAACCAGCCGCAATATAACCCATAATCAATACATAAATAAAAATAAAAACATAAGCCAATAAGGACATTTCGCCAGATCGTAATATTCCCTTATTCCCGACCACAGCGTTATGCTTATCACGCCCTTCAAGCGTGATTGACTACCAATGTCACACCTTCTGTTCTATCATACCAAATGATAACGCCCCTTTTGCTCTGATAGGTAGACCCGCAATGACAGAGAGAGTGCTGTTAGTAGCCCAATATGCGCACATATCCATCACTTTACACATAATCATCAAGAGTTGTGGCACAATTAGTGCCCATCCTAGGCACTCATAAAAATACAAAGTGAACCTGTACTGTTAGCGCTATCGATAGCCCAGTGTACACCAAAAAATTCTGCAGTATTAGTCATCATCATAGATTATATAACAGTTAATACCCATCTCCGGTACATATAGTCAATACTCCATACCTGTTACAACCTACTCGAGCATCCCATCTACAGATTATCCATTCACACGAATATAAGTTGCTGAAAGCAACCGGGTTCCTGTACGTCAAGAAAACATAAGTCTGATCCAAATGTCGCACCTCACAGGCACTCCGCTCACCCGGCAACAGACAAGATAAGAAAGTTAGACACAACCAGGCCAGTTTACCATCCACACATACCTATAATAACAGCCAGATGCAGGCGAAAACCATATGTCATATCCCAGTAAAAAACCCATAGTAAGTGATAAAAGAACCAGAAACAACAAAGGCAAAAATAATGACACAAAACTTTATCTTTATATTCAAAAATAAGTAACCTCAAAGATATACATGCATATGTAACAACATGCATGTAGTCGGTCATTGACCATAAGTCCCTAACACTATGCCAACTGGGTTAAATTATATAATAGCCATATCACATACTCCTAACCACCTCAAAATCACATGACAATAAAATTATGATAAAAATAATAAAAAATAAAAATTAATTAATCAATATGTGGATATAGATAAATGGATAAAAATAAATGGATATAGAAAAACACATCAACTTGAAAAATAATAATAATAATAATAACAGTGACTTACAACACCCTACCAAACACAAACTTAAACAAAAACTAGGGGGAGATATTATTGGGCGGACATAGACGACCATCTTACATAAAAACAACTCAAATAAATGAGCTCACTGGGTGTCCCCAGTTCAAATCTTCTTATAATAACCCAATACAAATCATATCATCTGGATTACAAAGCAGTGAGAAACCATCAGTAGTCCCAATTTTCTGGATAGGCACCCATATAAAAACCAATCAGATCAGGTGCAATACATATGTGAAGTGTAGTGAAAATAAGTGTAGCTGTTAGTGAACATATAATATAACCTAAAAAATTAAAATTAAAATCAAGGATTAAAAACAAATGTGTCTATCATTGCTAGATAAATCTGACACTGGTTCAGACCACTAGTGTGAACCCTTCAGTGTCATCTATAAAGGAGGACTAGGAAAAAAGAAAAAATTAAGACAATCAAACAAAAACATATGAAAAAATTGAAAAAATGAATAAAAAATAAAAATAGAAAAAATAGAGAAAATGGCAGGACTCTCATCATAACATTTGTAGGTCATAGACCTACTATCCCAGAAAAGCTTGCCATCCAGATTGTATGTTCAAGCCCCTAGGTGTTAAAGTCCCCAGTTCATGAATCCAATGGGCTTCTTTGCGGAGTAGGATATTGGCTCTGTTGCCGCCCCTTCTAAGAGGTGGCACATGATCTATCAGACGAAATCTGAGATCAGTCACTGAATGTCCACTCTCCAGAAAGTGCCTGGCCACTGGTTGTTCCGATCTTCAGTTCTTTAATGCGATTCGTATGCTGGACCGATGGTTGGCCATCCTAGTTCTGGCATCATCTGTGGACTTTCCAACATAGAACTTTCCACACGGACAGTTTAGAAGGTATATAATATATATGGTCGTACAGGTCAAAAACCAATGGATCTTGTATTTTCTCTTCTTCTCTGGGTGTTGGAAGGTACTCCCAGTGTGCATGCTGTTACAGGTAACACAGCTCAAACATTTGAAGCAACCATTCTTTTTCTTAAGCCACATTTGTTTGTCCGTCATTGGTGATATATCAGTCTTCATGAGGTAGTCCCTTAGACTTTTTCCTTTCCTGTAAGCCAACCGTGGTGCTTCCCAATGTTTGAATGGTATTGAGGGTATTCAAGAGCTCTGGAGTACTTGGAACCACTCTATACAGGAAGAGCACTGACCGAAACACGGTCCTACATGCCCAGAGCTGTCACCAACCTTCCCTCATTAGAAATATACAGAAAGCTCAATTCCAGAGGGTTAAAAGGAATAACACTGATGTTAAATTATGCCAAATCCAGTTGACAGAAATGACGGAGAGGTTTGCCCAGTGGGGATATAAGAAGAAAGATCTGAAGGCAGTGTGTAATCAAGCTATGCAGTGTGAAACAAAAGTTAACAAACAAGATACCAAAAATCAGCTCACTTTCGTTACGACCTATACACCAGACCAATATCCAATTATGAGAACCATTAAGGAAGAGTGGAAACTGATTGAATCCGATAGTGGTCTACCATTCAAACATTGGGAAGCACCACGGTTGGCTTACAGGAAAGGAAAAAGTCTAAGGGACAACCTCATGAAGACTGATATATCACCAATGACGGACAAACAAATGTGGATTAAGAAAAAGAATGGTTGCTTCAAATGTTTGAGCTGTGTTAGCTGTAACAGCATGCACACTGGGAGTACCTTCCAACACCCAGAGAAGAAGAGAAAATACAAAATCCATTGGTTTTTGACCTGTGCGACCATATTTATTATATACCTTCTAAACTGTCCGTGTGGGAAGTTCTATGTTGGAAAGTCCACAGATGATGCCAGAACTAGGATGGCCAACCATCGGTCCAGCATACGAATCGCATTAAAGAACTGAAGATCGGAACAACCAGTGGCCAGGCACTTTCTGGAGAGTGGACATTCAGTGACTGATCTCAGATTTAGTCTGATAGATCATGTGCCACCTCTTAGAAGGGGCGGCAACAGAGCCAATATCCTACTCCGCAAAGAAGCCCGTTGGATTCATGAACTGGGGACTTTAACACCTAGGGGCTTGAACATACAATCTGGATGGCAAGCTTTTCTGGGACAGTTTCTTTCCATATCCAAGTCTATGACCTACAAATGTTATGATGAGAGTCCTGCCATTTTCTCTATTTTTATTTTTTATTCATTTTTTCATTTTTTTTCATATGTTTTTGTTTGATTGTCTTAATTTCTTCTTTTTTCTTTTTTCCTAGTCCTCCTTTATAGATGACACTGAAGGGTTCACACTAGTGGTCTGAACCAGTGCCAGATTTATCTAGCAATGATAGACACATTTGTTTTTAATCCTTGATTTAAATTTTTTAGGTTATATTATATGTTCACTAACAGCTACACTTATTTTCAATACACTTCACATATGTATTGCGCCTGATCTGATTGGTTTTTATATGGGTGCCTATCCAGAAGACTGGGACTACTGATGGTTTCTCACTGCTTTGTAATCCAGATGATATGATTTGTATTGGGTCATTATAAGAAGTTTGAACTGGGGACACCCAGTGAGCTCATTTATTTGACTTGTTTTTATGTAAGATGGTCGTCTATGTCCGCCCAATAATATCTCCCCCTAGTTTTTGTTTAAGTTTGTGTTTGGTAGGGTGTTGTAAGTCACTGTTATTATTATTATTATTTTTCAAGCTGATGTGTTTTTCTATATCCATTTATTTTTATCCATTTATCTATATCCACATATTGATTATTCAATTTTTATTATTTTTATCATAATTTTATTGTCATGTGATTTTGAGGTGGTTAGGAGTATATGATATGGCTATTATATAATTTAACCCAGTTGGCATAGTGTTGGGGACTTATGGTCAATGACCGACTACATGCATGTTGTTACATATGCATATATATCTTTGAGGTTACTTATTTTTGAATATAAAGATATAAACTTTTGAGTCATTATTTTTGCCTTTGTTTTTTCTGGTTCTTTTATCACTTACTATGGGTTTTTTACTGGGATGTGACATATGGTTTTCGCCTGCATCTGGCTGTTATTATAGGTATGTGTGGATGGTAAACTGGCCAGGTTGTGTCTAACTTTCTTATCTTGTCTGTTGCCGGGTGAGCGGAGTGCCTGTGAGGTGCGACATTTGGATCAGACTTATGTTTTCTTGACGTACAGGAACCCGGTTGCTTTCAGCAACTTATATTCGTGTGAATGGATAATCTGTAGATGGGATGCTCGAGTAGGTTCTAACAGGTATGGAGTATTGACTATATGTACCGGAGATGGGTATTAACTGTTATATAATCTATGATGATGACTAATACTGCAGAATTTTTTGGTGTACACTGGCCTATCGATAGCGCTATCAGTACGGGTTCACTTTGTATTTTTATGAGTACCTAGGATGGGCACTAATTGTGCCACAACTCTTGATGATTATGTGTAAAGTGACGGATATGTGCGCATATTGGGCTACTAACAGCACTCTCTCTGTCATCGCGGGTCTACCTATCAGAGCAAAAGGGGCGTTATCATTTGGTATGTTAGAACAGAAGGTGTGACATTGGTAGCCAATCACGCTTGAAGGGCGTGATAAGCATAACGCTGTGGTCGGGAATAAGGGAATATTACGATCTGGCGAAATGTTCTTATTGGCTTATGTTTTTATTTTTATTTATGTATCGATTATGGGTTATATTGCGGCTGGTTCTTGGGCTGATTGATTTACCCCCACATTGCCGGTGTCATTGCGGATCCACTGATAGGATCATAGGGGCGTCTCTTGTTTTTGTGTTCAGGAATATGAGGTGTGTTATATATAGCCAATCACGACTAAAGGGCGTGATCAGTATGGCTTAAACGACAAAGAGAGTATTACGATCTGGTATAGTGGCTTAGGACATTAATCGGTTAGTGCTAACAAGGCTATGTGAATCCACTGAACAGGGTTTTGTGTGAATTATACATCTTTTTTGATCCGATCAATAGCTGTGATTACCTTTTGTAAGTTGTGAACTGTGTTGACAGCAGCATTGTTTTGTTTACTGTTAAAACCAATGAGAAGTGAGGGGCGTTTTTTTGCCGTGAACAGTCGGATGTGGATGATCCCATTTTCTCAAGGGGTGTGAGTTTGGATATCTGGATCAAAAACATGATCAATTTTGAGCAGTACCAATACATATGTATATATTTTAGATTTTTATTTATATACACATAGAGTGATAGTTACGGTGTTATTTGTCACACTATAGAATTTACACAAGAAAAGTGTTTTACACGTTGTTATATTTTTCTAAACTTTATGATGGTTTAGTCTTTAGGTTTTGCACACGGTCTCCTTCGATTGGAGGCTCAATAAGGGGAGGGTTTGGTAGGCCTTTATAAGTTTGCTCACTTGCACCATTTGACTGTCAGAAGAAGGGACGCTACAGGTCCCGAAACGTTACACAAATAAATATTTGATTGGATGGCAGAAGACCAGTGACACTGCATACTCCCTGAGAGCACCCTGGCAGTTGTGGAGTGATAGTGAGAGTGCATATACTGAGAATAGTCCATATATATATATATGTGTGTGTGTGTATATATATATCTATACTATAATCGTGTTTGTAACGCGTCTGTCGCCAGTTGCGCATGCATCCTCAAAGGAATGTTGGCTGCGCGAGGTAGCCAAAAGAATGCTGGCTGCAGGTGCAGCCAAAAGAATCCAGAAAAGCTGCATCCCGGTTGATTCCACCTGGATGCAGTGTAGGCAAACAAAGTCTTGAAAAAAACAAAAACATGCAACCACACAAAACAATGAAAAAAACGCCTGCAAGAAATAAAAAAAACCTAACCGCCCGCACGAAGTATAACAAATAAAAACTAACGTCACGCACAAAGTATTAACAAACACCGAAACCACCAATATCGCAAAATAATTAAGTAATTAACCCATAATCTGCAAATAACATAATTAAAATATTAACCCCTAAACCACCAACCCCCCACATCTCAATAAACCTAATTAACCTATTAACCCCTAAACCGCCAACCCCCGACATCGCAATAAACATAATTAACCTATTAACTCCTAAACCATCAACCCCCAATGCAAATAACTAGTTTAATTACTAAGCCCCCTGACATAACACCCCCTAAATTATCCCCAATACTAAGTTACACTTAAATAAATCCTAAAATTAAATTACAAAAAAATAATCAAATTACAAATAATAAAAAACTCTAAAATTACAGAAAAAATAAACAAAATTATCAAAAATAAAACAAATTAAACCTAATCCCTATGAAAATAAAAAAGCCCCGAAATAAAAACACCCCCTGATCTAAACTAAACTACCAATAGCCCTTAAAAGGGCCTTTTGTAGGGCATTGCCCTAAGTTAAACAGCTCTTTTACAATTAAAAAATACTATGTCCCCCCTACCAGTAAAAACCCCCCACCCACCAAACCCCCCAAAATAAAAAAACCTACTACTAAAAAAAACTAAGCTACCCATTGCCCCTAAAGGGGCATTTGTATGGGCATTACCCTTAAAAGGGCAAACAGCTCTTTTCCAGCCCATTTTATCCCTAATCTCAAAAAAAAAAAAAAAAAAAAAAAAATCCTAAAACTAAGCCCCAAAAAAGGTACTCACCGTTCCTGAAGTCGGCGGAGAAGGTCATCTTCCAGGCGGCTCCATCATCTTCTATCTTCATCCAGAGGAAAGGCGGCGCGGAGTGGAGGTGAAAAGCTGGCTTCCCCGATGCATGGATCCTCAGCGGTGGTCCTCAATGGCGGCGGTCCTCGGCAGCGTAAAGGCTCCTCTTCATGTGATCGTCCGTCGCACACTGAAGATTGAATGCAAGGTACCCCTTATTTATTGGGGTACCTTGCTTTCCTATAGGTTGAAATTTTTAAATCAGCCAATAGGATGAGAGCTACTGAAATCTTATTGGCTAATTTGAACAGCCAATAGGATTTCAGTAGCTCTCATCCTATTGGCTGATTTAAAAATTTCAGCCAATAGGAATGCAAGGTTCCCCAAATGTAATGTGGTACCTTGCATTCAATCTTCAGTGTACGACGGACATCGGATGAAGAGGAGCCTCCACGCCTCTGCAGACCGCCACGGTTGAGGACAGCCGCTGAGGATCCACGCATCGGGGAAGCCAGTTTTGCACCTCCGCCCCGCGCAGCCTTCGTTCTGGATAAAGATAGAAGATGATTGAGCCGCATGGAAGAAGACCTTCTCCGCCGGACTTCAGGAATGGTGAGTACCTATTAGGGGCTGAGTCTTAGGCTTTTTTTTTATTTTTTAGGGTGGCTTTTTTTTCAGATTAGGTGTTTTTTGGGTGGAAAAGAGCTGGTTGACCTTTTAAGGGCAATGCCCATACAAATGCTTCTTTAGGGGGAATGGGTAGTGTAGGTTCTTTTTAGCGTTAATGGGACACTGAACCCAATTTTTTTCTTTTGTGATTCAGATAGAGCATGACATTTTAAGCAAGTTTCTAATTTACTCCTATTATAAAATTTTCTTCATTATCTTGGTATCTTTATTTGAAATGCAAGAATGTAAGTTTAGATGCCGGCCCATTTTTGGTGAACAACTTGGGTTGTCCTTGCTGATTGGTGGATAAATTCATCCACCAATAAAAAAGTGCTGTCCAGAGGTCTGAACCATAAAAAAGCTTAGATGCCTTCTTTTTCAAATAAAGCTAGCAAGAGAACGAAGAAAAATTGATAATAGGAGTAAATTAGAAAGTTGCTTAAAATTGCATGCTCCATCTGAATCACAAAATAAAAAAAAATGGGTTCAGTGTCCCTTTAAGTTTTTTATTTTGGGGGGTTTGGTGGATGGGAGGTTTTACTGTTAGGGGGTAATTGGTAATTTGTTTAGGTTAAAGAGCTGTTTAACTTAGGGCAATGCCCTACAAAAGCCCTTTTAAGGGCTATTGGTAGTGTAGTATTAGATTAGGTATTAGTTTTAGATTAGGGGGTGTTTTTGTTTTTTTGGGGGATTTTTTATAGGGATATTAGTTTAGGTAGAATTTTTTTATTTTGGATACCTTTGTTTATTTTTTTATGTAATTTTACATTTTTTATTTTGTGTAATTTTTAGCTTTGTATTTTTTTTTTTTAAATAGACTGCCCTCTAGGCAGGCTTATCGCCTAGTATTTATGTATATATTATATATATATATATATCATGACTCAGAAATTAGGCTCATGTCACGTGTGTGTGTGTGTATATATATATTCCAGAAGAGAGCACTCTCACATTGCATTCAGCTGCCAGGGTGCCAACGGTTAAATGCATAGGATATAAGTAGGCACTCTGTGACTACTTATATCATATATATATATAGTATATATATATATATATATATATATATATATATATATATATATATATATATATATATATATATATATATATATATATATATATATAATTACTTTAATACACCTTTAAGACAGAAACTTTTTCGAACAGTATTTTAACTAATAGCAATACTTTATAACTCACTGTATTTATTAACAACGATATTGATGATGGTGCATCCCACGGTCTTGTGCTGTACTCAGGTTTAGACTGCCTGACCTAGTAGCTATTACAGGCTCATTACCCTTGTCACTAATACGTGTCCAGACTGCTGGACGCAGTAAAGATCTCCCCCCCCCCCACCCCCCCCCTATTTTTGACTATAAGGCGCTGCACCCTCAGCTGGTCCATCATCAGCACCCGGACTGCGGACCCACTGCAGCTGCACAGAGGCAGCGCTTCTCCGGACGGGAATGACATCACTGTCAGCCAATCACCGAGCTCCTCATCTTTCCCAAGACTCGTGCACCCCCAATAGCAATAAGGGGAGGGCATAAAGCTGCAGAGAGGGCTGGCCGGGTAGGGACTGCAGGCAAACCGAGGCAGATCAGGGGAGGGGGCTTCCCCAGGTGTTCTGAAGCTGGAGTGAGATCCCTCTTGGTGACTGTCCAGTGGTGCATCGTCAAGGTAGGACACTATATTCCCCCAAGCATCTTCCTCCTTATTCCTTTGCATTTTTATTATTATTATTTTTATTTGCAACTCCAACCAAAATGTACTAATCTTTTGTGCCCGCATCATTAAAGGTCTTCAAGGGCAAGTATAGCAGGATGAGCCTGGGACACAAAATATATACTAGATCTACTAGCACTGAAGCAAACGAGGCTCCCCTATTGCTCCTTTTATTAGCAGAATAGAGCAGGAAGGAAGCCAAGTGAAGCATCCTCTGCCAGGCACTGAGCTGCGGGCTGTGACCAGCATTTTAATTCTAATCCTGTGTCTCCATGGCGTTCAGTGAATATATATTTTAATCCCTAGAATGTATCCATATTTATTACTAACCCTTTGTCTGCTAGATAAAGCTACCGATATGATGTTATATCCGAACACCAATATGTGACAGTTTTACTCGTCTAGAATAAATGACTGAAACGTCTTTGTACCCTTAACCCCTAAATCTCACATTCAGATCGTACATTTGGAGCAAGATGCTGATAAATCACTAATTCTCATTGCAATAGTGAAGATATCCTGCTACAAATATGAAGTCAGAATCACTGTAAATCCTATGGAGAGTAGCAGTGAATTGCTTTACGTATATAAATCCTAGATCATTTTGCACGACATAAACTCTGATTTATAATTACTATGACAGCTGATGGGCTTATAATGAACATGTAAAAGCTATCTCACCCCACATCTATACAGACTATTATCTATACATAACCAATTGTGTCTCAACTTATATTGACCAAAGGTGAATAATGTCTCTGTTGCACCAACCTATTGGTGGTCATTTAACATTACAAAAATGGCAAATTGTCTATTTCGGGGCCAACCTACTGCTCTCCAGATAAAATTAGAAATCATAATTGATCTGGACATTGAATACATCAGACATCATGGAGTAATCAGTGCTGACTTTGGGTATAAGAAGATTAATTGTATGCCCAGGGTCTGAGCTAGCTGCAAGGATTCCAAATCCATCAATTTGTAACTGAGTAGTTATTAAAATCAGTAAAGGTTGAGACAATGAATGTGCATATGTGTTTTTTATATACATATATACACACACCACACACATTAAATGCATTCACTGTATATGTGTTTTATATATACATATATACACACCACACATAAATGCATTCATCTCTGTGTCAAATGAAAAACACCCAGCTGGCTGTGATTTCAGGTTTTGTCAAAAGGTATAATTTGCTAAATGAAATGCTGATTTGAAGGCATGGTGTGAATCATGGTGGATTTCACAGCGTGCTGATCTGTGATATACAGTACAGTCTAGTAATTCTTTAGCGCCTGACACATTAGGCTCTGTGCATCCTCTGTACTCCCCCTCCTTGAATCTTGCATCTGCTACAATATCATGGGTACTTGCAATGCCTATAGGGAAAATCTTTTCATGATCCTTATTGTCACAAAGCCATCATATAATCATTTTCTTTTTGCTCATACATGTTTGTGATATAATTGCCATTGCATTGTCATAAAAACATGATTTGCATTTCTAATTGTTAGAAAACAATGAGGGTTAAATGTAAAATGTCATGGTTTGTAGTCTGATGACTCTTCTGTAATGAATACAAGGGGCGTAAATGGATGGCGTTCTGCTGAATTAGAATATGTGTTGTGATGTTAATCTTGCGCTCACACACACATATATATATATATATATATATAGTTGCTTGTTTGTTTTTTGTCTCAAATAAAAATGAAAGTTAGTTCATATATATGAAATTAGTTCATATTTTCACAAATTAATTTTAATAAAGTAACTTTACATATGAATTATACAGTACACCATGTTGTCGAAATCGTCTAGGTGTGGTAAATAATGAAATTGTGCATTGCAGGCCTCTGTAGCTTTAATAAACAGTGAAGCATTATGGTACCACAGGCAACAGAATGGTTAAGATGAAGAAAAAAAAAATGGTTCTTCTTAGTAAGTAACGATTCTCCAAAGGATTTCTCCGTTCTCGCTAGTAGACATTACAGCAGATTATTAAAATGCTTTGGATACATAACAAACATAAATTTAAATTCATAGCTTCTGATGTTATCAACTGTTGTATTATATCATAAAGGTTTTTTTTTTTAATTTAATCTTTAGAGTTTTTATTTTCTTCACAGCTCTTATTCCATTTACAATGTGCCACTGCATTTTGGTTGCAGTCATTTGGGGCAAAATGCCATTAGTTTATATTCTGAGTGAAAAACAGAAGAAAAAAAAAAGAGCAACCTCTGCTAATGCAGAATTAACCTATTTTTATTTCAGTTTAACTGTCTGATGAACTCTGCATCTGATGAACTAATGCATCAATTGTTTTTCTTTTGACCACCACTATGGCAAATCCGTTGTAAACTTTATTGGCCAACATAGACTTCATTTAAAGGGATAGTAAACCCAATTTTTTCCCCCCTATTGTTTGAAACATCATATCTAGTTGTTTAAATAAACAAATAACACCTATTAGCCATTTTTTTAAATTTACATACAAATTGCAATTGAAAATATATATGCTGCCAAACCCTTGTTTTCAGTCATTATGCTGCCGAATTAACAAGTTCTACCTAGGTAGAACTAATATGGCGTCACGCATGCGCATTTACACAAACTTGTTTCAATGCATGCGCATATCGAAATTCTCTCCTAGTGTTTCAGCCGCCGTGTCATTACCATCTCGCCGGATGCCGTTTAAGAGTCGCTTGATCGGTGATTCAGAATGTATTGCGCATGCGAGTGCCCACACATTAGATTGCACATGCCGAGATTGAGGAGAGGCATTCATTTAAAAAATGTAATTAGCTGTTCAGTGCTGCAGCGCTATTGGAGGAAGGGAGGGAATGCATTATCTTACTCCAGCCTACATCTATGGGCGGCCGTTACAGCTGTTTACAGAGAAACTGTTGTATAATTTTCTTAAACATTAAAGCTTCATTTTAAGGTACACTTTAATAATTTTTAATCTATGGAACCTTAACTAAGTGGTTGTGTATTTTTTAGAATGCTGCAAAGTAAAGATTTTTAACCCTTTAACCCTATTTTTTTACATTATTTTATATGTATGTATGTGTGTCTATCTAAGGGTTTCTATAGTTTGTGTGCCCATTGACATGCTTAAAGGGACACTGAACCCACATTTTTTCTTTCGTGATTCAGATAGAGCATGACATTTTAAGCAAATTTCTAATTTACTCCTAGTATCAAATTTTCTTTATTCTCTTGGTATCTTTATTTGAAATGTGTAAGTTTAGATGCCGGCCTATTTTTGGTGAACAACCTAGGTTGTCCTTGCTGATTGGTGGATAAATTCATCCACCAATCAAAAACTGCTTTCCAGAGTGCTGAACCAAGAAAAAGGCTTAGATTCCTTCTTTTTCAAATAAAGATAGCAAAAGAACGAAGAAACATTGATAATAGGAGTAAATTAGAAAGTTGCTTAAAATGACATGCTCTACCTGAATCACAAAAGAAAATTTTTGGGTTCAGTGTCCCTTTAAATATTCAGGAGACATAACTTTTAATTTAACAAAATGTTTTGCTGACCAACCTTTTCTGGTTTGTTTAGACTTTACACTTGGTGGAGAGACAAGAGTAGGCTTGTAGTGTAAGGTCACCAAATACTTAGGGGTGTGACTATTAAGCTATAGAACACCTAGATATGCATGCCTCCTCATAAGAAACCAGTTGGTCATTCTGTTGTGTTTAATCACAGCTAATTTATATTTGTGCATCAGGTATCTATATTCAAAATAATTGTTTAAAAACATTTAAAGCTGTAATTTGTTAGACAAATATACATTGTTTTGCAGGAATGAAACACACCCCTTAAAAAGCCTCTTTAAAGGGACAGTACACTATAAAAATGTTTCCATTATTGTATTTTCAATGACTTGTTATACCAGCTGCAGAGTATAAAATGTATGAGAAAAACATTTTCAGGTTTATCTGTGTATATGAATTAGCTGGTGTTGTGCTTTTAAACCACAGCCTATTGAAATGGGTTAAGCTTGCAGGTAATATCAGATGTCATTATGTTATCACTTTTTGTACACACACTTGCTTCCTTATCCTATATTTGTCAGAAAACCAAAGCTCAATACTTAGAGAGAACACGAGAACACTCTATCCTGCATCCCACTGGGAGTGTAATTTCTTCTGCTGGCTGTGTTTAGATTGCCATCAATAGCCTGGACTTAAGACCAGAAACTTTCAGTATAGGCAGGGATACCACAGGCTAAATCAGCTATTTAAAATGCTAAAATAGGGGTAAAGGAGGTACTTGTAAACCATTTAATACACTCCAGCAGGTAAAATGGATCATTGGGAACAATTTAAAGGGGAGATTTTTTTGGGGGTAAACTGTCCCTTTAATGTTATTTATCTTACATCCGTTGCTGTGAAAAGAGTCATATTTATATATAAATGAGCTCCTGTACATCTGCACCAATCACTGAATAGCATGTAGGAGTGTCAGGGTTCTGTATACCACATAATGCACTCTAGACTGTCTTAGGGGAATGGAAATAGTACAATTTTCAGAGATACATTACATGAAAAGAAGGTAAAATAAAGTGCTTTGTATAGTTGTATAGTTATATAAAGCTAAACATTTGGGGCCAGATTACGAGTTGCATGCTAACAGTCTAATAAAATTGATTTAATAAGAATTTGCTCAAAAAAGTTATAAGGGCTCAAAGATTTGAGGTCTCAGATGTTAGAAAAAAAGCCAGGCAAAGGGCTTTAATATTGAGATACATACAAGTACATGTCTACTCTAAATATGTATGCATATATATATATATATGTGTGTGTGTTTACAGATGTATTTATATGTGTATATACATCAGACATCCCAACCTGCAAAAACTCATTTCAGGGTGGTGGCTTCACCGGTTACTGCGCTGGGTGCCGCCCCCCCCCCCCCCGTTATATACTGGACATCTGTAAACCCTAAATAAGATAGAGACTTATCATTAAAGTAGCTTCCCACTAAACTCACATTAAGAACAAAAGTATCTTTATTGCACTACCACATATAACAAACCTATTTTCCTGTGATCATATGCTTGTTGAATGCTCAAGTATTTTAGAATACAGAGTTTAATTATGTGCAGTAAATAAGGTAGTATTTGTGTTTTATTAAAATCAGTGGGGGCTTTTTGGTTACTGATGCATGCTTTGAGGGTTCCATAGCGTCCCAGAATGTGAAGTACTCAGTATAGTTATCCCTGTACGACTTTCGGATTTTGTATCTGGGAGCGTGTGTGACTGAGTTTAAGAGGCTATTTGTTATTATGTTTTGTACTCCCAGTAGAGTCAGTTTGATAAGGACCTGACAGCAGCGGTGTCTATCTCCTCCCTCACAGGGGCGCGCTCTCTTTGCCCTCTTTCTCAGTTCTCACTCAGCCTATGCTGCATCCGATGTTGCCTGCTGCTGATTCTTCTCCTCCCCCAAGAGCCTTATCACAAACAGCAGGAGTGAGGGTGGCAGACAAGCAATACGCTTAAAGTAAAGACAGACTTGCTGTGACAACGCCTTCCTGCTCGGTGTAGTCACCACAACTAGAGGCATTCCTTAAAGAAGCACGGTTTCCAGATTTGGGCCATGTTGGATCATGGTACTTGTAGTTTGAGGGAGATTGCATGTCATTTGCGGGCGTCAGGGAGCCACTATTACAATGAGGGAGACTCCCTGAACTTCAGGGAGAGTTGGGATGTCAGATACATGTATTTACAAACATATAAACACATACACACACACACATATATATATATATATATATATATATATATATATATATATATATATATATATATACTGTATATACATATGTAGACATATGTATGTAAGTGCTTTGGAGCCCTTTGCAGTTAAGTAGATGAAACATGTAAAAACATATTTATGAACTATTTATATTTAATAAAGTGTTATAGTTACTGTAAATATTTCACGTTCCAATGTTCTTCACATAGCAGAATATGTTCTATGTATTTTTAAATATTATATTCCTATACTCATGTATATATATGTGTGTGTGTGTGTATATATATATATATATATATATATATATATATAGGTATAGATACATATTCTACCAAAATACTAATATATATATATATATATATATATATATATATATATATATATATATATATATATATATGTATTTATGAATCAATAGAACATATTCTGCTATGTGAAGAACAGTGGATTGTTAAATATTAATATTTTCATGTTGGGTTAGCTTGCTTAAAAATAGGGTTTGTGTGTGAGTAGGGTTTTTTCCCACCACTTTTTTTGCTCCATTGAATTTTATGGAGAAGAACGTTAACGCAATTACGATATTCAAAGTTCTGCTTTTTGTGTGCATCGGGTAGCGCACAAGCAAAAACATTTTACATTCAACTTGTAATACGAGCACTACCCGATGAGTACAAAAAGCTTCTAGCAGAATTAGTGCTCGAACTGGACCACTTGTAAGTTGTAAATGCATTCTGGGGCTCTATAATGTGACCATCGCTAGAAGTATTATGTTGTTGATTATTTGATTCTCTTGCTTGGCATAGGTGACTATATGCAGCATCATTTTGAAATAAAATACCACCCCTAAGATGTTTTATTAAAGTGAATGTAAATTTTTATGATAAAGTGCCCGTTTTTAAAAAAATTGATTAATTCATCAAAATTTACATTTCACTCGTGTTGTGAAAATACTTACCTTTTAATCTTGACAGCCGCTGCATTGCTTCCTCCGCTCGTCGCAAAGCCTCTTCCTGGGTCTAAAATGAGGAATCCGGGTTCCTCCAATCAGGGTGTTGAATCAAACACTGATTCCCCTGGGGGGAAGCTGTGATTGGAGGATGACCGACCCATCATTTCTGACGTAGTAAGAGGCTTGCGACGACTGAGGGAAGCTGGAGCCGCTGTCAAGATTTAAAAGGTAAGTATTTTCACAACACAAGTGAAATGTAAATTTTGATGAATCAAAGTGCCCCTGTTTTTAATCAAATTTTTTAAAACCGGACACTTTATCATCAAATTTACATTCACTTTAAATGTAGGGGGAAAATGCAGCATACAATACTTTTTTTATTTAGCTGTAATTTATCTCTTCCTTTTTCACCCCGGAAAAGAATATAAAGCATACTTAAGTGCTCTACAGTTTTCTTTAACTGGCTGCAGCAAAAAACAACAGGTACATCCTACAAATGTATAATTTTTATGCAGCTACCTACTTTGTAGTTAATTGATTTTATTGAAATTCCAATAAGGATTTTATTAGACCTTACTGGACTAAGGCAGTGGCCGGACGCCCTATTCCAACAATACAATTTCAGGTTGTTTGTAATTAGCAAAAGCTTAGCCCATGCCATATAGGAGCAAGAGGAGTTGCTTCTCTGCGACTGTGAGTCATCCTTCCTCTTTGGTTAGCCCAAGTACCATAGGATATGCACTTCCTGTAAAAATAAGGTGACAGGTTTTTCTGTACAGCCATCTTGGAAATTCTGCCACCAAACCCTCTAGGCCCTGTTTTGTAGGGTTGCACAGTTGGTAGGCCCACAATTGATTGCATGGCCAGCTGGGCTCCTAGAGATTTAGACCCAGTCTCAACTGAGACCTATGAAGTTGCTATATTTATGCCCTTGATTTCAGTGCAAACTATTATGCAGCTCTATAGCCCCAAAATAGTTTGTTAGTCTAGTTTGCAAACTGCTGATACGTGGTTAGTTTTATTTATTATTTTAAAATAGATATTAAAGGGACATTTATCTGCTGGCATGACTAAAGTAGAGTTTTTACTACTCACCATGCTATTGTTTTTCTATGTGTGTCTGCAGCTCTCTTCAGAGCCAATCTCTTATTTTAAGTCTTTATAGGTGTTGGTTGTTAAAACACTGCATATTCATACTAGGTACTGCTATCTGACGAGCCTGAAGGCTCGTCAGAAACACGGGGCATCAAGCACCATACGGAGCTGGATAAATAGGCCCCTATATGTTTAATATCCATATAGCTATGTAATACACTGACAGTTGTGAATTTAAATACCAGAGCAGGATGTTTTAGACCTTAAACGTTGGGGGAGCTTAGAAATGTTACTGCAATGCTACATGTCAAAGCTAGATGGAGCTACTCATGGAAGTTATTATCTACAATTTATTTTCTTCCTTAGTTCTCCCTTTTGCTCCCATGCATATATCTGCTAGAGCAAATTAAATATAAAGAAGTGACCATCTTGCTAATGTCTAGCTGTTGCCTGTTTGAATTAGGGGGGTGTTGCAGCAATAACTGAAGGTACCTTGCACCCCTAATCTGCCGACCGGACATCGCCGCCACCTACATTATACCTATGAACTTCTAATCTGCTGCACCTAACATCGCCGACACCTACATTATATTTATTAACCCCTAATCTGCCGCCCCCAACGTCACCGCCACCTAACTACAATTATTAACCCCTAATCTGCTGACCGGACATCGCCGCCACTATAATAAATGTATTAACCCCTAAACCG
The DNA here is from genome assembly GCF_027579735.1 of Bombina bombina. Classification (NCBI taxonomy): domain Eukaryota; kingdom Metazoa; phylum Chordata; class Amphibia; order Anura; family Bombinatoridae; genus Bombina; species Bombina bombina. The sequence goes on from NC_069504.1 coordinate 207,101,546, forward strand.
CTGCACTCCCGCCTCGCAAACACTATAAAATTTGTTATTAACCCCTAATCTGCGGTCCCTAACATCGCCGCCACCTACCTACAATTATTAACCCCTAATCTGCCGCCCCCAACGTCGCCGCTACTATATTAAATGTATTAACCCCTAAACCTAAGTCTAACCCTAACCCTAACACCCCCCTAACTTAAATCTATTTTTAATAAATCTAAATAAAATTACTATAATTAAATAAATTATTCCTATTTAAAACTAAATACTTACCTATAAAATAAACCCTAATATAGCTACAATATAACTAATAGTTACATTGTAGCTATTTTAGGATTTATTCTTATTTTACAGGCAACTTTGTATTTATTTTAACTAGGCACAATAGTTATTAAATAGTTATTAACTAAAAATAAATACAAAAGTACCTGTAAAATAAACCCTAACCTAAGTTACAATTACACCTAACACTACTCTATAATTAAATTAATTACCTAAACTACCTACAATTAAATACAATTAAATTAAATAAACTAAATTACGATAAAAACAAACACTAAATTACAGAAAATAAAAAAGAAATTGCAATACTTTAAACTAATTACACCTAATCTAATCCCTCTAATAAAATAAAAAAGCCCCCCAAAATAATAAAATTGCCTACCCTACACTAAATTACAAATAGCCCTTAAAAGAGCCTTTTGCAGGGCATTGCCCCAAAGTAATCAGCTCTTTTACCTGTAAAAAAAAAGAAATACAATACCCCCCCCAACATTGCAACCCACCACCCACACAACCCTACTCTAAAACCCACCCGATCCCCCCTTAAAAAAACCTAACACTACCCCATTGAAGATCACCCTACCTTGAGCCGTCTTCACCCAGCCGGGCACCACTGGTCATCCGATGGGGCAGAAGAGGACATCCGGACCGGCAGAAGTCTTCATCCTATCCGGGCAGAAAAGGACATCCAGACCGGCAGACATCTTCATCCAAGCGGCATCTTCTATCTTCATCCATCTGACAAGGAACGCTCCATCTTGAAGACCTCCGGCGCGGAACATCCTTCTAGGCCGACGACTACCCGACGAATGGCTGGTCCTTTAAATGACGTCATCCAAGATGGCATCCCTCGAATTCCGATCGGAATTAAGGTAGGAAAAATCTGATTGGTTGATTTAATCAGCCAATCGGATTGAAATTCAATCCGATTGGCTGATTGGATCAGCCAATAGAATTGACCTTGCATTCTATTGGCTGATCCACGAGCTGCTGGTGCAATGCCTCCCCCTGCAGACTCGCGGCCAATGGGCCGCCAGCAGGGGGTGTCAATCAACCCGATCGTACTCGATCGGGTTGATTTCCGGCGATGTCTGTCCGCCTGCTCAGAGCAGGCGGACAGGTTATGGAGCAGCGGTCTTTGTGACCGCTGCTTCATAACTGCTGTTTCTGGCGAGTCTGCAGGCTCGCCAGAAACACGGGGCATCAAGCTCCATTCAGAGCTTGATAGATAGGCCCCATAGTGACAACAATTAGTAGAAGGTTTAAACATTTTCTAAAAACCAAAAGATCACAGAACAACAGAATAAGAGATGTGTAGCATTGTTACACAGGCTTCAGCAAGGTGAGATTTGTCCCACAGAATCATCTGTTGAATTAAAAGAAGAAAAAATTATATGAACTTCGGTAACATCAACTGAGCTCTCCTAAAATGTGCGTGCTATATGGTTGTTTAATCAAAAGCTAAATATAACTCTCCCCTGTCTTATTCTGAGTAGAAAAGTAGATTTCTAGTACAATGGGCCAGGTACTTAAAAATCAAATGAATGCCAGATCAGAAGGAGCAGCAATTTAGCCTGTTTAAATATTTCTTTTCTGAAAAAGATTACCTAAGTACTGTTTAAATTTGAATTAATAATAGTTGGAAGTGTTTGTTTACACCTGATCCAGGTATATTAAAGGGTTGTCAATACAAATTTGAAATGCAAAATAATGCTTAGAAGGATATTTGCGCACATTAAGCGTTATCATTTTTTTGTGGTAACTGAATCAAGTAGGTGACCCTCCAAGCACAGGGTGGGTGGTTTTGTCTCACACACTGTCCAAGTATCAGTAACATCAAGCTACGTAAACCCTTTAGCACTTGGAGCATGCAAATGGGAAATGCCTTTATGATTATTATTATCTTTTATTTGTATAGCGCCACAAAAGTCCGTAGCGTTGGAGGTTGTGTGTACAGTATGAATTTTCACAAAACTTGTAATTGCTCATGCTGGAAGAATTATTGCAAATGCACATATATTGCAAAAATGCTTTGCCCTAAATATGAAATGCAGTATTGTATTTTGAATAAGACTTTTGTGTCATTGGCTTATGCATAGAATCAGTGCCAGTGACAAAAAGCAAGACTACCAGCGTAAAAAAATGTTTTTATTCAGCAAGGGAATATTCATAAAAAAAATGTCCTCTCTTATAAATAGAAAAGAAAATGTGAGTGCATGGTCCTTAAAAAAGCAATTTCATTTCTGGGCATAAAGATTGGTGCCAACATACTGTAAGCAAAATATCACTAAGGGATTTGAGTCAGCTGTGTGTGTCCTTTTAAATACATGAGAATTATAATGCATTGCTATAAATCTAGATTTAAAATATCACTTTCAGGACTAAATAGTGGTTTCGATAGAGGGTTAAAAAATAACCCAAAATACCCAATAACATTTGCATTTGTGATTGACATGACTTTTTGGATCCCCAACATATGCTGTGTTACTGAAATGTAGGGAACATTTCATGGTAATTATTTTAATATGTGGGACATTAAACCAATACCATATCCCAGAAAGGTTTTCTTCCAGTTGCCATGGTAACAGGGTTTTAGCAGAATTTCATTCTATGGCTAACAGAGTATCAGAGTATCAGAGTCGCGCCTGATGCTAACCTGCTCTAGCACTGATCTTTCACCAGCATAATATTTTAAAAAAAAAACATTAGTGGACAAAAAATATTATTAAATTTTGTGAGCAGACAGGTTTGTTGTCAGTTTGAAGAAAATGAAGGGAGACATTTTTTTACTGCACATGGCTAGGAGTGCGGAGGGGCAATGCTTTCTCGGAAGAGCTTCAATAATAATTGTGGTAGGAAGAAAGTGAGTCAGGAATACACTGATTAATAGTTCTGCTTTTCTGCATAACATTATGTTGAATTTGAAGGACTGACTCCCGCAACAGCTTCTTCAGAAGTCATGTTTTATTTTTATTTTCTAGAATATCCCCAGGGAGGAGATGAATATAGTGTATAAACTACCACTATAACATTGCTTTATTTTATTTGTAAGTTTATGCTGCTTTGTACAACAGAATATTACAGTTGTTTATGTCTTGTTAGACTAAATATATTATGTTACAGAAATCTAATAAAGCTGTAAGGATATTAATGTGTAGGAGGGTATTGATGTCTTTGTTCAAAATAAGAATACAGTATGAATGGAGGAGAGCAGATGAAAATGTAACAGTACAGATATGCAGTATGCAATTTTCATTAAGCGATGAAGGTTAGAACTGAAGGCCACAGGAACATTAATATATGACTGTTAGATTTCCTGTTTTTAAGTGTTAGCTTTTGAATGTCCATTTGAAGTAGTAGTTGTTTGAAACTTAGCAGCCACCCAAAACAATAGGAAAATGCCTACATGTTTCTTCATTAGCTAGGGAAGGATTTTATACAAACCCGACAACTTTGAAAAATACTCTATAGTGTGGATTCATTTGCATAATCATGATATTACAAAAAGTAGCATCAAAAAGGGAAATTAACTAAAATATACAAATCAGTCCTTCACCTTTAAAAAAAAACATTTTCTTTATTAAGGAGACTAACAAAAGTACGTCCCTCATTACAATTAAGCATATAGGGGCCGAATTATCATGGTGCGAGCGGACATGATTCGCTGTAGTGGATCATGTCCGCAGCACATTGATAATGCTGTCGGCATTTATCATTGCACTCTCGTCATATGCTTGTGCAATACCGCCCCCTGCACATTCGCGAACAATAGGCCACTAACAGGTTGTGTCAATCAACCCGATCCTATCTGATCTGGCTAATTGCTGTCCGCCGCTTCAGAGGTGGTGGACGAGTTAAGTAACAGCAGTCTTACGACCTCTGCTTCTTAACGTCCACTTCAGACGGACCTATCAACTGCTTCCAATGGCGCTTTATACCTCAATATCGGCAGCCAGGGTCCGGCATACCAGGTTGCCAATGAAAGCAGAAACCATTAATACACTGTCGGAGGCTGTCGATACATTGAGAAAAATTACACCTAGCTCAACTAGGTGTAAAAGAGGAAAAATTAGCTTTTTGAGAGCAATTTCCCATTAAAACCTGCAAATAATGTGAGTGTTTCAATGTAGAATTTTTTTTAATATGTAATATTTATTGTTATCCCATGTACAGAAGTAGTTGCACTTATGTTCTTATGGAAATATCAGTATATTTAAAATATAAAAATATATGCAAGCGGATATCTACAAAATTCAAACTAGACCTATGTCTAGGGCAGCAATACATTTTACATATATTAATAAATTGGAAAATATAATTCTAATAAGAAATAGTATTTGCTTATATGTAAAAAAATATGTTTTATTAATAAGTGTATATTTGTTTTTGTTTCTCTATAGGTGTGATCCCCAGGTAAGGAGTGCAGACATTAAACATAAATTTGATAGTGTAAGGTCGGGTTAACATAGCAACTAATTGATTTTTTAGAAATCTGGCGTCTGATGGAAGTGTTAACTTAATGTTACTTTACATCTACACGAAAAGAGCGACAGCACGCAATGCGCAAAATTTAAAATGGAAACCTGGTACTAAAATGGAGCGGTAAATTACTTTTAGCTGTCGGCCACTTTGGTAGTTTACTGCTCCATTTTTAACGACTCAATGGAAGCCAGCCCTCAGTTGGTCAAAACAATGTAATGTCAGTTTGTAGTTGAGTCCTCTTTTTTTATTTATATTTGAGTCTTTATTTCCATAATTTCTTCTTCTAACCTATTGACACATGAATTTTTTTTTTTTATTATAAACAGTTGTGTTAGGAATATGTTTATAAATTTGTAATGCTTCAGAAATAGCACATTTTCACAGATACAATTGGAATATGTTGCACTTAAAAGGATACTTAACCCAAATTTTTTTCTTTAATGATTCAAATAGAGAATGCAATTTTAAGCAACTTTCTAATTTACTCCTACTATCAATTTGAATTCGTTCTCTTGCTATCTTTATTTAAAAAGAAGGAATATAAAGCTTAGGAGCCAACCCATTTTAGGTTCAGCACCATGGATAGCGTTTGCTTATTGGTGGATACAGTTAGCAAACCAATAAGCAAGCATAACCCAGGTTCTCAACCAAAAATGGGCCGGCACTTAAGTTTTATATTCCTGCTTTTTAAATAAAAATAGCAAAAGAACAAAGAAAAAATAATGATAGGAGTAAATTAGAAAGTTGCTTAAAATTGCATGTTCTATCTGAATCATTAAAGAAAAAACTTGGGTTTAGTGTCCCTTTAACCCCTTAGTGGCCACAACACTTTTCAATTCTCTTACTGTTTGAGACCAGGGCTATTTTTACATTTCTGCTGTGTTTGTGTTTAGCTGCAATGCTAAATACTTTCTAAATTTTGTCCTGAGTTTAGAAATTCCCAATATTTACATGTTCTTTGATTTTTTTGTGTGCAAGTTATAGGGCAATAAGTACAAGTAGCACTTTGCTATTTCCAAACCATTTTTTTTTTTTTTTTCAAAATTAGCGATAGTTACATTGTAACACTGATATCTGTCAGGAATCCCTGAATAACCCTTCACATGTTTATATATTTGTTTAGTAGACAACACAAAGTATTGATCTAGGCCCATTTTGGTATATTTTATGCCACCATTTCACCGCCAAATGCGATCAAATAAAAAAAAATGTTAACTTTTTCACAAACTTTATGTTTCTCACTGAAATTATTTACAAACAGCTTGTGCAATTATGTCACAAATGGTTGTAAATGCTTCTCTGGGATCCCCTTTCTTCAGAAATAGCAGAAATTTATAGCTTTGGTATTACTTTTTGGTAATTAGAAGGCCAATAAATGCTGCTGCGCACCACACTTTTATTATGCCCAGCAGTGAAGGGGTTAATTAGGTAGCTTGTAGGGAGCTTGTAGGGTTAATTTTAGCTTAAGTGTAGTGTAGTAGACAAGCCAAAGTATTGATCTAGGCCCATTTTGGTATATTTCATGCCACCATTTCACCGACAAATGTGATCAAATAAAAAAATCGTTAACTTTTTCACTAACTTTAGGTTTCTCATTGAAATTATTTACAAACAGCTTGTGCAATTATGGCACAAATGATTGTAAAAGTTTCTCTGGGATCCCCTTTGTTCAGAAATAGCAGACATATATGGCTTTGGCATTACTTTTTGGTAATTAAAAGGCCGCTAAATTCTGCTGCGCACCATCACAATCGCTTCCAGCCAGGCACGTCCTTAGTCACTAACTGACACTTTTTGTAGGACGTGCCTGGCACATCCTCGGTTGATAAGGGGTTAAGGTGTCATTAAATATTATGTTATTGATTGATTGTATGTTTTATAAATACCTGTTATGTATTTTAAATGATCTTATTTAAGAAAATATAGAAATGCTGTATATAGAAGGGGATACTATTTATAAAGTAAAGCTTTTGTCTAGTTATTTAACTATCTCATTAACATTTTTTTCAAAATATGACAGAACCATGCTCTGTATTACAGCTGTAAACTGGTTGCACATTTCTGAGCCCATCATACAGAAAAGGATTTGTACATTTTTTTTTATATTATTGTGTGATTAAACTAATCTATTGTGTGATCTGGAGAACAGAACTCAAATAGTGTGACAGTGTCACAGTGTGTCTTGATAGCTTTTGTTTTATATAGGGCTGTGTTACAGAAAAAAGCTATGGACTAGAACCAGAACTTTAAAGGGACACTTTGATACTTCCATTATCAAAATGGGCACACTCTTTTAATAAATAAGGTTTCTTTGGCATCAACTCCTACTGGGCATGTGTAAAACTGCATTTTGTGATTGGCTGATATCTATCATATGATACAGGGGTCTGGGAAATTAAAAAAAAAGTTAACTTGTGTAAAAAAAAATCAGCTCATTTGAAATTAAAACTAAGTGTTATTGCCTTTTCTTTTTATTATGCATTTGTTGATTATGCAATGCAAATGTATTTATTGATTCTTTAAGACCCTTTGCTACCTGTTTCCCTGGATTTGTGGTTTAAAGACTGTGAGATTTGCAGTTCAATGGATCAATTCAAGTAATAGGATGCGAGAGAAAAGATATATGAGAGAAAAAGACAGTATGGAGATTACAAGAGCTATGAAACAGTCATGTGGGGAAATGTGCTAAGGGATGAAAACAGAAATATTGATTGAACAGCATTTTTAAATGCTGAAAGGTAAGATTTAATATGAACTAGAATGTGTTCTAATGTAGGTATTGGCAAGGAAGCATAGCAGATGCTGAACAGCAAGGGAGAAAAATGAGATGACTAGCACAATTCAGGATTCACAATTTAGTTGACAGTGGTGGAGATACAGGTCAGGGGAAGGTTGCAAATTTCAGTACAAAAGAATGAATAAGGGCATTTATATCATCATTGTGTATAATTGTGTATAATGTAAAAGAAAGTGATACAATCTCCATATTTAATTCATATAATACAATAGTTATATAGGTAATGCTAAATATTTCTTTAAAAATTCTAAGATTTGGACTTTCTGTCCTTCTAGTATTCAATAGAGACTTGATTTTCCAGCCACAGGGAGCATTTTTTTACTCAATCATTTAAACCCAATAAAGGGACACTGAACCCAAATTTTTTCTTTCATGATTCAGATAGAGCATGCAATTTTAAGCAACTTTCTAATTTACTCCTATTATCAATTGTTCTTCATTCTTTTGCTATCTTTATTTGAAAAGCAAGAATGTAAGTTTAGAAGCCGGCCCATTTTTGGTTCACAACCTGGGTTGTCCTTGCTGATAGGACAGCACCAATTAACAAGTGCTGTCCATTGTGCTGAACCAAAAATTGGCTGGCTCCTTAACTTAGAGGCCTTATTTTTCAAATAAAGAAAGCAAGAGAACGAAGAAAAATTGATAATAGGAGTAAATTAGAAAGTTACTTAAAAATGCATGCTCTATCTGAATTATGAAAGAAAAAATTTGGGTTCAGTGTCCCTTTAAGTGGCCAGGGCCACAAAAAAAGCTGTTTTTCAGGTGCATGTAACTTTGAACTGGGTGAACAAATTATTTTCAAGTTTTGCAATTGTGTGAGCATATTTAAAGTAAATTGGTTAAGTATCTTTGGCGATGGTGTTAAATACTTAATGTTAATGGCATAGTCTGCACCATAATTTTTATTGTTTTAAAAGATAGATAATACACTATATATATATATATATATATATATATATATATATATATATATATATATGTATAAATACACTTTTATATATATATATATATATATATATATATATATATATATATAAAAATACACTTTTTACCTCTGCAAACTGCCCCCTTATTTGAGTTCTTCTGACAGACATGCATTTTAGCCAATCTGTGCTGGCTCCTAGGTACTCCACGTGCATGAGCACAGTGTTATCTATATGACACACATGAACTAACACCCTCTAGTGGTGAAAAACTGTCAAAAATGCCCTGAGAGAAGAGGTGGCCTTCAAGGGCTTATAAATTAGCATATGAACCTCCTAGGTTTAGCTTTCAACTAAGAATACCAAGAGAACAAAGCAAAATTGGTGATAAAAGTAAATTGGAAAATTGTTTAAAATTACATGCCCTATCTTAATCATGAAAGTTTATTTTGGACTAGACTGTCTCTTTAAGACATAGGAAAACGGTTATCCTGAACAACAGCAAAGCAGTTGCTTTTCTTTTGGTAAAAAAAGCACATCCTCACTAAAAAATAAAAACAAGAAAATAAATAAACACATGCTCAGTAGTGTTTTCTCATAGCTTTCTGCAACAAGATGGCTGCTACTTGAATCTTTAAAGGATGTATCAATAGCAACTGTTCATTCTTTGTGTACATCTTATATTACTGTCACCAGAGGGCAGCTGCAGCCTCAGGAATTTTCTCTAGCTTCAAATGTTTTTTAACCCATTTGCTGTGGAAGATGACACATGGTTGTCATACACAATGCCTTTAGTGCAAATGAGGACCATGTGTTGTCACCAATGTGTGTGTGAGGTGCTATCAGAGAAGTTGCCCATTGGTGGAGGAATCCAGGGATGCTGGTGACAACACCAGCTGGATGGAGGGATAATTATTGTAACCCCGCAATCTTAGTTCCCTTATCTTAGAAGCCTCCAAGACCCACCCACCATTTGAAATACAGTTTACCTTCCTTTTCAAATAAAGTGTGTCTTGTGGTGTAAAGTTATAGCACAATTTAAATAAAAAATGTCACATTTACACTTATAATAAGCCATCAAAATGACATAGAGACCTCCATGACGCCTTGTTATAAATCCCATAAGCCCCTCTTTAAAATAAAGCCCTTGTATGTTTTGATCGCCAGGGGATCACTGTAGTAAATGTATTAATATTATTAATATTTATTGGTGTAGCGCTGCAAAATTCTGCAGTGCTGGGTATGGGGTTAGGGGGGACAAGGATTTGTGGTAGGAAAATGAGCCCTTATGTGCACACCAGCTTTATAAATATACCAAAAGACCCTAGTTTATATGAGGATATTCCCGTGTTTTGACTATATACACACACATCATTTTTTTTAACTTTAATTACAATATATATATATTAATGAGGGGGGCTCCAGGGAGTTATAATAGACCGTCAAAAAAGGCTAGAG